>NC_134478.1:907095-924798 GCF_964194025.1 Convolutriloba macropyga | reverse complement strand
GAAAGTTCTCAAACCTTAGGTCATTACATCCCCCCTTTGCAAATTATAAAAACTTTAATATGGATACACATTTTGACAATATAATAGTTTTCCACATTTATTGGACAACTTTGATTTAAACTACAACCGGATTCTTTAAAGTATACTGCACTCAAAAAAATTAAATGACGCAAAACGCATGAATTTATTTTATACGTGAACTCGGAAAAAAAGATTTGTGACCTAATAATATACTGTCTTCAAAAGCAGGTGACTGTGTGAGTGCTTTAAATGTGAGAAATTAGCATTTTTTGGTGCGGGGTGGGTTAAATGGAAGAGATCCCCAATACTCATTTCTTTATAAACATTTCAGTCGGTACTTCTGCATGCTCGGCTACAGGACTTTACAAAACTACACAGACAGAGCTCCCGATAAGCGAGATATGGCTATCTTCAAAGCCCTTATCGAGCACACGTACCAAGACATCAATTTCTTCTCATTTCAACCAAAGGACTTTAAAAGGAGAAATTGTTAGTTCTTGTTCACTATCTTCCTCCATTTCACCTGTTTTTCAATCAAAGATTGCTATTTGAGCTGGGAAAATGTTTGTTATGCTAACCCTGTTCCAAGAATTTGATCAAAACCTGGATAGAAGTACAAAAAGTGAACCATTTTTAGGAATTACTGCAATGTGACAAAAAGTGAAATATTTGACCGGAATTCTATAAAGAAAGATAAAATGGTTTGAATTGTATTGAGAAAAGCAGCAGGAGACAAAAGAAATTTATGTAGGAAAAAAAAACAAAATTTTGATGAATATTTCGTATAATGTCTGCCTTGATTAGGCAAATGTTTTCAAAACTAAAATCTGTCTTCAAGGTTTGAATTCAAACTATATCACTCGAACTAACCATTGGTTTTTTTAGAACTGTTTCTGCTCCCAAAATAGTTTGACATTTTGTGTTTTTCTACCTTTATAACTTGCAAAGATGAATACTGTGAACTGGGTCTATCAATTTTAATTTTTCTCTACAATCACAAAGAGGCAAACATTGGTATCAATTTAAAAGGTCAAATTTTGCCAATTCTGGGAAAGGATTTTTTCAAACTGTTTTTTTTTTTGGGTAAGACAATAAATTATGCTGTTATAGTGGTTACAACTTGCTGGGCAAAAATAGATGATGAACTGATACCCAACCCAATTGGATTTATAAAAACCAACATTGCTTGCGAAGTTCAATTTAAACTCTTTTTCATAAAACTAATTTGATATTAAACTCTGTTTAGTTGGATGCTGTACCTTCCAATTGGACATGTACAAGCAGTATGGCCAAGGATACGGCATGTCCCCCGCTGAGTATTATCTGAAACTGTTCGACCTGAGAAACAGGACAGAAGGAAGAGAACTCGTTTTTGCCAAGGTTATACTAAAACACTCTTTTTATATCACGTTTTTAAATGTTCCAGACTACGTACAGTAATCCAGGTTCTGACAAATTTTGAACTCAGTAAGGTCGTATGGCATTAAACAACTCTTAAAAAATTATGTCCACACTTCTGTCGGTTCGAGCTGTCCTATATTGACCAAAGGCTGTTCGGTCTGTTCAATGCTCACTCTCTGATCCAATTGGTCGGAACCTACTGTCTGAAAAAAAGTTGGTCTAGCCAATATTGCTATTGGGCCTGGAACCTCATCTTCATTTCTTTGGTTTTTCTTATTTTAGCAAATTTGACGAAATCGGGGACAATGCAAAAAACACCAGCAACCAAATAGGCGTTCCTTAGTCAATGATTCCGGCAGCAAATTCTAGCGACAATAGCACTGCAAAAATCGGCGACTAATGCCCCAAAACCAAAGAAAGAGATTAGAGGCGGCAACGAGATCAAAGGCTTAGAGTCAATTTCACTTGTCGCTGTTTTCGCACACTGAAATCGTCGGTATCGTCGTTTTTGTTCGGTATTTAACATTCTAAGCGTAAGACAGATTCGGTATCGTCCTTTTCAAACGTAAGAGAGATTGGTGTTGTCATTTTTACACTTGAGTGAGATTCCGTATCTTTCGAGGAGCACCCGGATTTTAATCTCCGGGTCCGTAAAACAGATAAGTCCAGTGGACCGAACAATGAAAATAATCGTCACCGGTCGTTTTGAAACAAAACCAACCGTCAAAATTTTGCTCTCAAACTACAAGAAATTATGTCAAAACTCAATGAACGCAAATTAATCAACAGAAATCTTAGCGATGAGCTAAAGTGAGCCTATTTTTGCAAATGAGCTGAAAAAAAAACAACTTTTGGTGAGTTTGCAAATTCTTTCAGAAATCTTTTCTAAGAAGAATGCTTGAAAGTATTGCAAAAAACCGTATCATAACGTTTGACTACACTGTATACAGAAAATGAAACTTTCTAAAGGAAAAAAAGTACCCGACAATTTTTTACGTCTAAAACTGAAAAAAAAACTGACGATTTCTTACGTTTAAAAACCGACCATACTGAATCGTTTGAAACCGAATATAAAAAATCTCTCTCGCGTCCAAAAACGACTATACCGAATATTTCTTACGTTCGAAAACGACGATACTGAACAAACCGAATATACCAAAGTTTTCTTACTTTTGAAACCAAAGATAGCAATTATTTTTTTTTAGTTTTTTGTCTTCTTTGTTCAGTCTTCTAGATAACGTAAATTGCCAGAATTAGCGACCCAAATACTAAAATTTAAAACGCATCGAACCTTTTCGCGTTTGCTTACTTTATAGATTTCATTACATATGCGTAAACTACATTCGTAAAACAGCAATTTGCCGAGTATATATGCTCCAGCAAATGTGCTTCTTGCATGGTAATTTATCATGCTACCTCGGGTAAGAAAATGTCTCAAAACAATGTAAGGACTGCGGTGGAACGTGCTGTATTTCATACGAAAAAATTTTCAATACAGGACACAATATGTTAAGATTTCTTAGCTGGCTATTTTGTTAGAGCAAAAACCATTACTACACAAATATAATACTTGGACCCTAAAAAATGAAAACCAGAGAGAATCTACGAAAAATTCGCGGGCTAAATTACATGTGAGTAGAGCAGTTTGTGCGACCAAAATTTCTTTATGGTTAATTTGAGGCGGAACTTATTTGAATGAAAATTGGTTTCTTTGTTTCTTCTAAGCGTCGCCTTTATTTCATGTGTTCTTAATTTGTTGAAGTTTTTCTTTCTAAAGCAAGTTTCTTCTTGTCTCAATTTGATCTTGTCAGATCTCAAGCAATATTGGTTTCTTAAGATATTTTTTAGCAGAAAATCTTTTAGGGCAGTGTTTTCAGAATTTTAGTGTAGATATTTGAATAAAATATTTTATCCTTCATTCAGAACGTTAGAAAACGTTGCAAAAGGTCTCGGTCACACGAGTTAATGTTGTCAGAAAATTGCTAAATCTTACATAACAAAAAATCAGAGGAACCCTTTCAGTTTGTGAGGAGAGGGAATTTGTGTGTTATATTAATGGAATAAAATATGGAGCTGAAACCAACAAGGCGGCTCGTAATGTGCTTTTGCAAATGATGCTCCGACCCGAGCTCATCTACATTTTTGACTAAATTATCAACCAAATGAAGAGATAACAAAAATAGATGTTTGAGTTTAAAGCAATCGTTTCCACAACTTATCTACTAATTGAATTACATATTGCCAAGCCTCATTACAGTGCAAACGTGATCTGACATTAACGAGACTAAGAGACAAACAAACAAACAAAATAAAATTAGCCCAAACAAAAATTTCACGGCAAAAACTGAATATCTAAATTTAAAAGCACGTATTAACAACGACAAAGTGCAGTCAAGTAAAACCTTAACTAAACAGTTTACTTTTTTCTAAAAATACAGCAGATGGAAATTTTTCTTAATGAGACTGGGTAACAAGTCGACAAAAAGAAACAACAGTGAGGCGAAACTTAAAAATTAATCAACATTTCTTACACCAAGAAATTTCAAATGTCTTAAAAATCACCACTAGCTTTTAACTAAATAATCCTTAATAAATTACTAAAAATTCAGAACAAAACCAAATTGACTTGTCTTTGTCTTTGGTTAGACTAAGCCACAGAAGCGAGCTAAAGAGAAACTCAAAAAATTACAAACGATTTGCGAAAACACAAACTATAGCTACCATTAAAGTCATTGGCTATCATCTGAATACTATGTATTTTTAATTCAATTGTTCGATTCTACTGATTCAACCGAAAGATTTGAATTGCGAGATTGAAAAAGTTTACTTGCACAACATTTGAAAACCATTGGGATCTGTTAATACGCGATTGCTCTGAAAGAAGAGAAAAAGAAACGCAAAAATTGTTCACTCAATAAACGTTCAGAAAAGCTCATATTGTCCAACAAACAAAACATCAAGGACATATAAAATCAATAGATATGTTTTCTCTTGAATTACAAGAAATTGGATGGGACCTCTCAATGATGAAAATAAGTTACAATTTGACGAAAAGAACAACAAAAACTGAAAAGTTTGAAAAATTTCAATATGTTTATCATAAACTTTAAGAATATTCGCTATAGACTGACTGCTTCGGGTAACATCATTCATTCAATGCTCAATTTGAAGACTATGAGAACTGTCAGCAAATTACGGCTACCTAAAGAACAAAAACAGCAAATTCAAAAAAAAATTGAGCGAGAAAAGTGTCGAAGACATTGAAAAAATGAACTTTTCACTAAAATCTCTTCTATTTTCAATTAGTTTTTAAGAGCAATGGGATTTATCTTATTTATCAATGTAATTTGAAAAAATCAACAAACATAAACAAATACATTAGAAGAACAAAATTTTCGAGAAAACACGTATTAACAACGCAAATAACTTCATTAGCTTTCAACACAAGCCAGTAAATACGCTAAAATATGCCTCGATGGGACAAAAAGTGTGTTTGCCAATCATATTACATCAGAGAAACCATACAACAAGTTATTGACAATGAAAACGAAAACAGAGACAGGCAAAAACCAAAAATTCAGTAGAAAAATGACAGATGAATAGGTCGAAGCAATTCCAATCCTAAGCTCTTCTCTGAAAACTCTATCTATCATCCGTTGAACTTTATCCCTAACACAACGGGGACAATCAGCAGTAGGATGATGTGATAAGATTTCAAAAGGATCCAAAAATAAAATAAAGTACCCAAAAATTAAAAAAAAATATGAAATCTCGTGGCATTGAAGTTTTAAAACTAATAGGTAGACGATAAAACCGCTAACCAGATTAAGTAGAACAAAAAAAGATTCTGCTAGTACTAACATTGAACAAAAAATTACGAAAAAAAGTTTAGGATTGGTTAATATTCAAAAAAAAATTCGAAAAATCATTTTTAACTCTTAACAACCATTAAACTCAAATCTTTCAACGGAGCTCAATATCTACTCTCAGAAATAACCCGATGGGAGAAACAGCATGATGGTTATGCATATTTAATTAAAGTGATATTACAATAAGTCTTATGACTGCGAAAACAATAACAAAAACACGCAAAAACCAAAAACGGTAAAAAAAAAAAGTAAGAGAATAAAGTGACGTAGCCAATTAAACCATTAGCTTTTCTCTGAAAACTTTGTCTGTGATCCACTGAACGTCCCCTCGAAGGCAACTGGATTTATATAAAATTTGGATAATGTGTATAAGGTTTGGATAATGTGATAAGAGTTCAAAAGTAACCAATAATACAAAAATATCCAAAAAAAATTTAAAAAATAAATTGAAATCTTGTGTCAATGAAGTCATATAACCAATAGTTAGATAATAAAACCGCTAACCACAAAAATTTTAGTTGCAGTATAAAGCAAGTGGGTCCTGTCAGGACTGACACTGACTAAAACTTCACGAAAAGTTTAACATTTGTTAGTGTTCAAAAAAAAGTTTTCGAAAAATTATTTTTATATACTTAACAGCTATTGAACTCAATAGTTTTCAACGGAAGTCAATAAATACAATCAAAGATGTCCCAATGGGAGTATATTTAACTTTTCCATGCATAGGTAATCAGCAAGACATCACAATAAGTCTTATGACTATTAAAACAACAACAAAAATAGGGAAAAACCAAAAATTCAATAGAAAAGTGCGAAAAGAACGTGTTGAAGCCATTTAACCCATAAATTTATCTATGAAATTTTTATCTATAAGCCACTGACCATCGTCGTTAAGCCAAAGGTAGCAATCAATATTTGGATAATGTGATAAGATTTCAAAAGTAACCAATAATAAGAAAAAAACCCATTTTTTTTTTAATTTTTTGAAATCTTGTGTCATTGAAGTCATATAATCAATAGTTAGAAGATAAAACCGCTAACCCGATTAAATTTGGTTGCAGTAGGAATGAAGAGGTTGCTGTCACCCCTGGACTGACTTACAGTTCACGATAAAAAGTTTGATTCTTTAATGTTCAAAAAAAATCGAAAAATTGTTTTTTAAGTCTTAACAGCCATTAGCTGTCGCCTCAAAGCACTAGATATGTTGACTTAATGCTCATTGTGAAACATATTGCACTGTTAGTCAATGAATCAAAGCCATAGGACTCAAAAAAGTTAGTGAAACCTCAAAAAAAATCAAAATTTCATTTAAAATTACGAAAACTTAGAATCGAAGCCAAAAAAAAACATGAGCGATTTCTTGAAAGCAATGTTTTTGTTGATTGGGCTTAATTTTACTGTAAAGGAGGTTTGTCCTTAATAGAGCCCTGATATAAAAAGTGACTTGTCTCTAGGTGACTTTAAAAAGCAAAAAAAGAGAAAAGTTTTTAAAAAAAGAGCTCTCAAATAGAGTTTGAATTTTTTTTTGACAATGGACTTCACAATGAGACCAGAACTAGTCTTTTTTATTGCCTTTAGTCTATTAGGAACAAAAAATTGATCCATTTTTGGCGTGAAATTTAATTTTGAAATACTATTTTTATAGAAAAAATTTTAAATTGGAGATAAATTACACTAAAAGTGGACAAATATCGCGTGTTCACACAAAATTTCAATCCTCGATAAATCCTTGAAAAAAACGAAAATGAAAAAAATCTTTTTAATTTTGAATTCTAGGCTGGACCAGCTTTTTAATGATACCACTCACATTTCTCTACGACGAATATATCGATCGGCCAAAATTGACTGAACAAAAAAAACCCATTTGAGTATATAGTTCCTCCCCCCCCCCCCCACAAGTGGGGTCGGAACAATGAGATCATTTTGATCGAGGATCTTTAAGTTTAGAGTTGCTTTTTAGTCGGAGTGGGACCCGGATATCTGCATGAACATTCTTAGCAAGGTCAGCTTTGGACGGGGACTGTTTCGAGACACGGGGGGTCGAGGACTCAGGTTTCCCTACCTCCTGCCCCCTTTGGGTCCGACAGGTGACGAGGTCATCATTTTTAATGCAGGACGTTTCAAGAGGGAATTCACATTTACATGGTTCCTGGAAAATGTGATTTGCCAGGAAAAACCCGGAATTTGTGACCCAAACTACCAGCGACTGTTTGAAGAACAAACGATGGCTATGACCATGGTTGTGAACACCTAGTCTTAACGAAACAGGCGCATTTTTATCAAACTTTTGATGAAATGACAAAGCATCTGGTTATATTTTCAGCAGCATCAAGAAACGTTCATATCAACTCGAAATATTTCCCAACAGTTAATGCTAGATCTGCTGTATACAATTGTTTTTTCAGTTTTCAAAAGACCATCTCAACTCTATTTTTATTATGATTATCTACGATTGTCCTCGATAAGATCTTACAGGCCGTAGACTTACTGCTGGATTCTATCGCTGGCGCCGAAATTAAGAACTGGCTCCCCTCCCCATATTATGCAAATTATGGAAAATAATTCACACCTAGCGTTCCGCAACTGCTAAATTTATTCACAGCCATCTGCCAAAAGGAAGTTAAACCTATAATCACTTATTTTTCCTCAGCCTTTATTCAAAACGTAATCCAGGAAAAGCCAACCAAGAAAACAGCCGGCAGAAACAACTGATAGACATAAACTGCGTAAAAGCTTTTAAAGTAAATTTGGCCTTCCAATATTGTATACGCATACGGATCGTAAAACGCATCAAAAGTAGTTTGGTTAGTCTTGTTAAGAAGCATTCAAAAACCTTTTTTCCAATATCGTGTTACTCTCTTGGGAAAACAATACTTTCCCTGATGCCCAGTTTAAGATTATTTTATCATTCGAGTAACCGTACCTTGATAGTACAATACTACAAAACATGCACGCACCCTAATGTCTTAGTAAATCAGTGCTGAAACCTTATTTTCCATTTGTATCTGTTTTCGAGCTAAAACTAAGACATTCAAAGAAAATTCCATAATAATCCATAAAACCATACAAATCTGCAATTTTGGTCCAAATTTGTCACGTTTGAGGAGGCACTAGACGTGTATTTTCTAGTTTCGGTGTGTATTTTTATCATCTTAATACGTTTCTTGCAACGTTTTAAGATTGCAAGTCATAGTTATGCTTAAAAAATGCATCGGCCAAAGTTTCAAAACTTTCGAATTTTCACAACTTATCATGTCTTTGCTGTGAGCGTCATGGCAATCAAAATCAATAATTCTCAGTCTGTGTGCAGAAAAAAAAGTAAGAAAAATCTATTGGACTTATACATCATGAGTAGCAAGATACTTTTAGGATACACTGATACAGTACTGGGCCGACGATATACAATTGGAATTCAAAGTTTCAGCGCTGATTTACTATGGCACTAGGGTCTGGGTTGCACTTTAACCCAGGCGCCGAAACAAGAAAAAATCAAAGTTTATTGAAGAACAATAAAAACAACATCAGTAATTTCTGAGTTGCAAACTGATAAAAGTTAGCAACTCAAAATTATTGAATGGTGACCAATTCCACTAGTTTGACAGCCAGTGACTCTTTCACAAATTCAACTGGTTTGGATTTTTTTTGTTCACAAGCATTTTTTAAAAAAGTCAAATATTTTTGTTCGAGAGCAGCTAATAACTAAAATCATAACTAAAGTGACAGAATAGCTTGGACCTCAGTCAGTTTTGCGTAAACACATTTAGATTGACAACACTCAATATCATCGGCGTCATTTTATTACCTTCGGTAAAAAAAATACAAGAATTTACACATCCTAGTGCAAAGTCGTTGATTTAGGGTCGTCGAGTAAACATTGCCTTATTGCCTTGAGAGAGGTACAATTTCTCACCATCAAAGGCATCTTGTGGCAAAATGTTTTTTTAAAAATATTTTGAATCAATTCCCAGACTTGAGTCTCAGTGAATTTTCAGCTCTGAACCAGTACATTTCAACATTTAAAACAAAATGCAGTTCTATAACATTGCATCTCTGGATTGGTTTTAAGATTTTTTATGTGCAGTTGTCTTTCATTATGATTATATTGGGGTCATCAATTTCGGACAAACTATTCGTATCCTGTATAGTCTGCAAATTATCATACCCCAATATTGAGTTAAGTCTGAGCAGAATAAAGTTATAATTTTGTAGATTATAAATGGTAACTACTATAGTAGTATACACACTATTTATACAGAAGCTAATTTGTAGGCAATGACCGCAAGCCCATTTAGCTTAGGGGTTACGACTTTTTACTCAAATTAAAAATTACAAGTACCCATTTGGAAGTTCGAATCGCATATAAAGCAAATCAATCATGCTGACGCTGAACATATTATTATTCATGCAGTAAATTTTAATCAAAAATCAAGACTGGCCAGTGTAATTTGTGACATGAACAGAACACTAATCATTCTTAAAAAAGGAGAATGTATCTAGACTGATTCAGCTCTGATTTGTGTTGTCGACGTCCTCCGGATTACCAATTATGTGACTGGATTTTGAATGGTAAACCGGTATTTAAGAAAAATTGATCCGGAACTGCGAATACAAAAGCCAGTATTTCGAATAACAAAACCCAGTAAAATGAACCGTAAAACCAGGTATCTTGAACTAAAAGCGGCATAGTTTGGATCAATTCGGATCTCAAAAGTGACTTACAATGCATTTGAATTTTTTGGCAATGTTTTAATTGGCACGAAAAGACGATGCTGGAGTGAAAAATCCTTGAAAACGCTTCACTTTACATTTCATCTATATTTAAGCTCGACCCATTCTCAGACTTCAAAAATCACCTGTACTGCTGCTTCACACAAACTTTGCCACTCTGGACATTTGCTTGACGCAAAAAGTTTAGCTTGAGTTCTGCTCGAACAGATTTTGAGGCCAGACGTTCGTTCGACAAAAACTATTGAGAAGAAAAATTTACATCATGCAAAGTCAAATCATGAGTAAAAATATCTTTTTCCATTGGTCTTCTTTCCTCAAAACAATTAGATGGGGATGTTGTCAAATCATGGGTCCAGCGGAAATCTTTTCATGAGTCTGCAGTTTGGGTTCAAAAAATTTTACGTGAAAATTTGTTTCCCAATATAGCTTAAAACGTACTCATCATGCTCCTTCAACTTTGCAAATCAGATCAACAACCAATCTATCAAAAATCTGCATTGTTTTTTATAGGAATTGATAATTCATAATTTGGGAGTGAAAACAAATGAAAGACGCCATATTTTTTCGTCATGGCTGATAGGAAGAAGCACACTACAATTAATTTAACAACCTAGTGTCATTCAATCAACTAGCAATGTCGTCCAGCTGTGATCACTGAATTTAGAAATGAAAAAAATTTGAAGTCTTTCGGCAGTTTTCTAAAAACGTTTTAAGTTGGACTTTAGTGGTGCAATGCTGTCTAGTTTTGCTCCGTTACTGCTTCAGTATAGGCAGAAGCAAAAGAAAATATTGTTTTTGTTCCACACTTGCAAAAACGAAGACTTATGAAAACGACTTTTACTCGGTCCCAAGAAAAGACCCTGCACGAACCGTAAATTCTAGGAAAGACTATGCTTTACCAAAATATCCTGTGAAAAGAGTTTTACTCGGTCCAAGAAAAAGCTTTTGCTCAACCTTCAACTATGAAGCTGGACTGTGTAATTTTGGTCAATATTGAGCCACAGCTCGACTACTTGGGTTTATCCACAAGTCTAGGTCTGGACTAGGGCAGCTTGGTATAGCTCATTAATGACTGCACGCCGGCTGAGACAAATGAGAATAAATAACTACAAACAATCCCAAAAACTCATTTCTTCGCTTAATGAAAAAGCCATGCTTCTGCAAAAAGTGGAACGAAAGGAGGCAGCTTGAACATAAAATGCTATGAAAAACTGGTGCCCAGACCACAGAGGTTTTTTAGTTGTGCGATGAAAAAACTTAAACTGTGATGTTTGACCAGTTATTTGCTGTCAAGATTTAGTCCACACCACCCCAAACCCCTACTAGACTTCCAGAGTCTTTTTTATGTCGAGGTGTAAAACTGGTGAAAAACGGCACAACCTCGAAGAAATGGCGAAATAGTTGATATGTCAGCATCTGGTGCGTCAGTGTTGGTTCCCAGTGCGTGCAATCTCTTGGTGCTATTTTTAGTGACCATTTTGGTAAATTAGGTTTTTTTAAAAAGATCAGCAAGCAGCTTAGCACAATAAAAACGTTCTTTGATAAAAAAGATTATAAGGCAGAACAGTTCAGACAATCTTTGTATTCATCAAATTGGGATAAATTATATCAAACTTCGGATATTGATGTAATGTTTGACCCTTTACTAATATATTTGATCAGGCGCTTGAGAAACAAGCTCCAATAAAAAAAAAGTTTATCAGAAATGACAAAAACAATTTTTCTCTATCAGAAAAATGGATATCTAATGCCACAAGACAGCTGATGATCAATCGTGAAAATTTCCTGAACGATGATATTTTCAAACAGTTTTTCTGTGGTCAAGAAAAATCAAGTACTTCTTTTAGTGAAAGCGACAGGAAGAAACGGTTGCTTATTAACGAGATCAGAAACTCGAAAAAAACTCAGCTGAACATGACATGCTTGAAAAATGTGTTCAACGACTATTTCACAGACCCTAAGAAAATATCCAGTCTACTGAACAATAGTTTTTCAATACTAGGTAAACTTTCCGTGTCAAAGAAAACTCTTCCGAAGCAAAAACGCTATACTTTGAAAACATTTTCGTTTAGATTTGTCACCGAAAAAGAATGTTTTGATGCTATTAAGTCACTTGGTAAAAAAAACCTCTTGGTCCATCTCTTATTCCCGCATGGGCTCCTAAAGATGCAAGTCCTATTGTTACTCTTCATCTAAGCTACATTGTGAACAACTGCATAAAGGAATCTTATTTTCCTAAATGCCTATAAAAGCCCATATGATACCGGTTTTTAAAAAAGGTGACCTTGAAGAACCGAAGAATTATAGATCAACATCAATTACCCCTGTCTAAGGTGATTTAAACCCTTATGAGAAATCAAATCAACGATTATTTGAACGTTAATCGCCTTTCCAGTAAACATCAATATGGGTTCAGGAAAAAAAGATCTACAATAGATGCAATAATTTACGCAACAGAGTTCATCAGAAAAGAAACCGATAAAAACAAATTTGCAACAGCAGCGTTCTTTGATCTCTCCAAGGCCTTTGACTCATTCAATCCTGAAATGATAAGCAACAGGCTTGATAATCTGGGCTTCGACACATCTGCACTGAAATTAATTGGTAGTTTTCTGTCGGATTTGAGTACAGTCAGTGGTATTAAGTAATATTTTTTCAGAGAGTTTAAGTATTTTCAAGAGGTGTTCCTCAGGGTACTGTTTTAGGACCTCTTTTGTTCAATCCCTATGTCAATGATACGCATCAACAAGTTGACAACAAAAAAGAGCTAACTCAATATGCAGAGGACACAGTTTTTTTCACATATGGCGATTCAATTGAAAAAAAGCAAAAACCAGCTCTCATCATGTGCTATGAAATTAACCGGTTATTTCAAAGAACATCAACTGAGTTTAAACGCTTCAAAAACTGAGTTCATAGTTTTAAGCAAAATCGCAAGACAAAATCAAAAGGAACTTCTAAAAATTGATGGCTCTCTCGTTGAGGAAAAACAGGAAATCAAACACTTAGGCGTTCATATAGACAACAGATTGACATTCCATAGCGAAGTCAATATTTTGTTTAAAAAATGGCCCTTAGAATAAAAACCATATTCGCCACTCATTACCAAGATCATCTTTAAAACTAATCTTGAATGCTCTTGTTCTGAATACTCTGCCGTAGTCAATCAATCGATTGGAAAAAAACTTTTTTTTTGTCAATAGAAAACAAATCAACTGGGCCTTGAACCTGGTCTTCTTTTTATTGGTCGAAATTTGAGTCAACCAAAGAACTGAGATTAGAACATAACATTTTACTTATAAAATATTTTTTTGAAACCAAAAGTTATTATGCTTTTGGAAAATAAAATCGGGCCAGCTACCTGCGTTCTCCCCAAAAACGGGTCAATCTTTTGCTACTTGGTCAGTAGTACAATCACGCCGAACAAAAACTCTTTTCTCGAACTGTAAGTTCAAAGGCCAAAAATTACAAAACTGCTTTACTCGTACAGCAATCAAGGATTGGATTGCCTTACCAGAGTCAATAAGAAACAAAAAAGAGAAAAAAGACTTTAAAAGTAAATTGATTGTTTATCAAATTGACAAATACAAATCAAGGCCAGACCTCTTTCATTTATCATTCAATCAGTCTTGGCATGGTTTCAAATTAATTAGCACCTGATTTACTGGGATCACGCCTTGTGTTTAATGTGTTAAAAAATTTTGATCAACTATAAATTTTATTGGTTCAAAATTGTACGTTCACTGTTATAAACATAAATGATTTTTGCATGTAAAATTTACATTAAAATACACTTCTGATTGCGTAATTTGAATTTGTTTTCTTATACTGATCAGAATTTTAGTGTTTCTTTTTCTTATCTCGAAAAGCTTTATATGATTCCGGATTTTCCCCCGCACAATCCCAGGAAACAAGCCGGTAAGATCAAAGCATCTTACCGGGAAATTTACCGGGATTGTAAGATGGGGTAAAATAGAGTAAGATTAAGATCCCCGGCAGGAAATGCGGTAACAGAAGAAAATCCCGGTCAGAATTTCAGGAAAATTTGCAGAATCTTACCGGGAAAAAAGAGGATGTTAAGATTCCCGCCATGAGTTGCGGAAGATTGTGTGCGATTTTGCGGGAGTTTCAGAGATCCCCGACTAAAGAGCTGGCAAACCGGGGAAATTAGGGAGCTTGTCCTGCATTAGGGAAACTGCAAAAAGTCCTTTGACGAGGCTTTACGTTCCCGGGTCGAGGTTTTGTCAAAAAATAATGTAAGATTACCGGTGAATTGCGGTGAAAAAAAATTTTTTTCACCGCAAAGCGCCCGCATCTTTTGAATGCGCTGAAAGCGGTGAATTTTTGTAAGAATTGCGTTGAAATTTGCGGTGAAAAATTTTTTTCACCGCATTCACCGGAATTCTTACAAAAAAGTAACTGCCGTGCAAGGGTTCGAACCTCTACCTCATGCGTGTCACCAACTTCGTAATCCACTGCGCCATCTGTCACTTACTGCAGTGGTATTTACTGTGAATATGAGATAAGCGTTGAAATTAGCGCGGTGATTAATTGTAAGATTTGCGATTTTAGCGGTGAAAAATTTTTTTTACCGCATTCTGCTGGTAGCGGTGAAATTTTTTTTTCACCATATTCTGCTGGTAGCGGTAAATTTTTTTTTTCACCGCATCCTGCTTGTAGCGGTGAAAAATTTTCTTTCACCGCTTAAGCGCTGAAAAAAATTTTCACCGCTTAAAAGTTTTTTTTCACCGCATTCATCGCATTGAACGCAAATCTTACATACACTTTTACTCAAATTCACCGCAAATCTTACATCTTTTAGCGATTTTTAGCGGTGACACCTCGACCCGGGTTTTCTCACTGTTTTGTTTTTCTAATAATACGGTTAAAGTTTATTTATTCACATCATCTTTATACTATTTCTTTTACTTTTTTATTCTTTTTTTGAGTGTTCTAAAGAATTCCCGCGCATCGCTCCCTGATGATATATGCAGATATGACCTTAAGAATTGCAGGGGGTCTTTTACAAAGATCTTTTTTTGAATGAAGTTCTCAATCTAAACAAAGCACTGCTTCTGAAGAGTTAATCCTCAGTATTAACAAAATTAACTGAAAAGTCTCGTTGTCCTTTGTTTTCCGTTTTTTTTACTGAGTTACTAAACGTTCCCGGGTTTCTCACTATTTTTACCGAGAAAATTTGAGGCTCCCGGGTTTCCCTCTACTTTACAAAAAGGTAATAAAATTCCTAGTTTCCCACTAAACTTCCCAGTGAAAAATCAGTATTCCCAGGTTTCCTGCCAAGATTACCGGAAAAGACAATATTCCCGGATTTCATGCCAAGATTACCGAGCAAAGTTAAGAGTCCCAGTCCACTCCTACATCACATTTTTGGTCAGGGGTTAATTCCTCAAATGTCCTCCCTTTGCAGATGAAGGCCGCTGACAATTTAGAACATGGAGGTTGTATCATCGTCAACAAAGCTAGCAGTTAGGATCTCACGTTAGATTTTTAATTTTAATTTGGAAATCATTGCATGGAGCCCGAAGTAAATATACACAGTTAAAGACAACCAATTGAATTAATCACAATGGTTTCACCGGGTTGATAAATGTTTCCTGATAATACAGCTTGAGTCGTTTGAATGGTGCTTTGAGAAAAAAAAGAAAATTCAGGGATTTTGTATTATGCTGCCATACAACAGTACACCATAAGTAGCCTACGCCTTACCCAGTAAGAATTTTTCCACCCATAAATTGCAAGAGTGTGAATGCAATGGGAGGATTTTTGAGGAATAATTGGGTCTTTCCCATTATAGCCCCCCCCCCCCAGCTTAGTGGTCCGATAACCTAAAGCCCCCCCCCCCAATCATGGTAATTATGCAATAATGGGGGATAATTTCAGGGGGGGGGGGGGGGGGGCTATAATGGGATAGACCCGAATAATTAGCTCAAACTTTTACATTATTTTGGAGGTTGCAGTGGGCTGCCAGGGGGGGTATATGACAAAAATGAGTCTGGTGGTAACTTCTCCATCACCCCAAACTCTTTAGATCATTTCAACCCCCCTCACCAACCTTGACTGACAAAAAAGATATAAGAGTAAGGGGTTTATTTATCTTATATCCCCCTCACTCTTAAATCATTTTTACCACCAATGGTAGCTCATTGTAATCCCAAAAAGCGCAAGAGTTCTGAGCCTTATTTTTCCGAAAAAAGTCTTTCCATTGCAGCTGCACTCTTACATCTTAGAAATTCAGAAAATGATCGTAAAAATTCAGAAAGTTTTCGGTACTGATTCAAAGTCTGAATCAAGTCATTTTTTGCCCTGAATTTCTTTAATTCAGTCTCTGAATCAGAACTTCATTCACGGTTTGATTTTTTTCTGATTCTGACTCTGAATCAGGCTCTTAATCAGGCTCTGCTCTTTTTCCGTTTCAGACTCTAATTTTCCTCAGAAGTAGGGACAACTCATATCTAAGCTCGTGAGTGAATCAAAGTTACATCACTGACTATGCTCTTGGCTCCTAAAGGAATATAGAGCCAAACCAATCCTGCGGAAAAAGAAGTTATATCAAAACTATCTAAACCTTTGTCGGAAAAAAATCCCAAGTCAAGCTAAAAACTGACTTTTAAGATTTTTCAACTCTATCTCTGTGGTTTTTCCCCTCTTTTTTCATTCTGGGCATGAGACTGTCAGTGGCGGAGTAACTGAAATTGTATATAAGAGTACTGATATACTTCGCTAAAAACTCTGTAGAAATTATAAATGTTACGTTTCAACTGAGGTGGAAGAGAGAACATAATTTCATTGGCCATGTTTTGTTTAGAGATGTTAAACTGCATGTTAAAGCTTGAAAAAAGCTTTGATTAAAGCAAAAACAAAAACAACAGGGTACGCTATCAATTAAAAAATTATTTTCTGCCCAGGTGAATGTGATAATTATTGTACTGGGCTATATAAAACAGATTGATACGGAAAACTTAAGGAAAGAGCTATTTCTAAGATATACGTTATGTTCATAAATTTGGACAGTTTGATTAAGTGGGTAGCTAAGAGGCCAGAGAAAAGCAATTGACAAAAATCAAATTTATTTTTTTACGAAGCTGAAATATCCTACATGGATTTTTGCCTTTGCTTTCACCTAACAGATCAACTTTGTGGTGTCTGTTGTCCCTACTATGGTAACCCAACATTTCAGTGGTTGAGTCCAACTTTACTGACGTCCCTTTCTCTCTTTCTTATAAACACTTTTCAAATAAATCAAATTTTTGATTTCGGACAAAAAGTTTGATTTATTGATTTATCAAAAAAAACAAAAGGAAGTTTGATTTGTCAAAATTATTGAATTTTTTAATTTGGAACCTCTCTTGATCTTATTTGGGATCAATTTGTTGTGGCGTATTCTGCACGGTCATCTCTTGCAGACTGCCCGCCTTTAAAGAGTACATTTTCATATTGTCTGAGTGAAACTTCTTTGCTGTGTCGTGTCTCAGCTTCTCGGTCGTTTCCACACTGAGAACAAACAAATTTCGGCTGGCAAGTACTCACATCTTAGAAATTCAGAAAGTTATCGTAAAAATTCAGAAAGTTTTTGGTACTGATTCAAAGTCTGAATCAAGTCATATTTTGCCCTGAATTTCTTTAATTCAGTCTCTGAATCAGAACTTCATTCACGGTTTGATTT
>NC_134478.1:884595-902095 GCF_964194025.1 Convolutriloba macropyga | reverse complement strand
TTACAACTTCTAATTAAGACTTCTGGGTTAAGTTTAGTGTTAGGGTTAGGGTTGGGGTTAAGTTTAGGGTTAAGGTTAGGGTTAGGGTTAAGCTAAGGGTTAGGGTTAAGGTTAGGGTTAGGGTTAGGTTTAGGATCTGAGTTAGAGTTAGAGTCATAGATAGAACTAGAACCAGAACCAGAACTAGAACTAGAGCAAGAGCTAGAACTAGAACTAGAACTAGAACTAAAACTAGATTCAATTTTTAAAGAACAACCCCATAGAGAAAAATTATTAGCACAAATACCACTTAGTATTATATTACCACACATACATTTATCAGTTTTTCTTTATGACATGATAATACATAATGATATTTTGAAACAGCAATATTTTCATATTTATAGTTACCCTCTAAACATTTTAATAGCATTTATAATAAGATAAACTTTAATATTTACCTAATCCTTTCGCGGGGTAATATTTAACCATGATTTCAATTAAATCTTTAGTATTATCTTTAGATGCGATACACTCTGCTAAATATTTATTTCCTAACGTATTGAGTGTATTAGTTTTACATCTCTTATCCAAAATCAATCCAAGGTCTAATTCTTTTTTATCTCTAACAAAATTTATAATCTCTTCTCTAAATTCTTCTTTATTTCCATATATTCTGGTTAAAAACTTTCCTCTCTTTCTACTTAAAGTCCCATCCTCGTCATTTATATATTCTTTTTGTATTGCATTTCGTAGATTGGGCTTTGCCCATGTTTCACTATCAGCAAAGCTACTTCGCAGATCATTATCCAACTCTTCTCCATATCCAACCTTAACCAATGTCTTTACTCTACTCAACATTGTGCTTGCTCCCATTGCTACACTCCCAGCATTTCTTGATATTATATCAGGATAATTATAACTAAATATAATTAAACCTGAGCTCATAATTCCACCTATAGATGATAAACTTTTTATATCCTTTCCCATAATCATTTCTTTAGTTTAAACATCACACTGTATTTTAATATTATTTAATTTAAGAAGTTTATTAAAATAGAATATATAGTTATCGTGATTAATAACATTCCTATCTGTTGCATTTATCATGAGTGGTTTCATATACGCTAAAAGTCTATTTATATTTTCTCTTTCTAGTTCATCTTTCAAACTAAGAGCTTTTAAATCACGGAAACCAACTCTTGAATCATATATCATTGCTCTATTACTATTAATAATAATAATAAAAGTATTTTCCTTCTTATTCTATTTAATTATACCATAACGAAGTTCATCTGACATTCCATCTGTACGATTATAATGGTTACTATTAAACTCACTAATTGTTTTACTAAAGTCATGTTCACATTTATATATCTCATTAAAGTTTTTAAATAGATCAGCTCCATTATAAGTTGTTAAATAAATAGTATCACAACTCACTCTTGCTGTATTAATTATTTGAGCTGGTTTATGACACATTACAATCATTTGAATATTATAATGTCTATCCTCTGTAAAATAATAAGCTATATCCTTATTTAACCTATCACCCATATCATCAAGTACTATTACACAATTTTGAATTTTATGCATATTATTTTTTGTGATCATATTTATATCACATTTATTAAACCCAGTATAAAAATTACTAGACTCAGGATCTATCCAGTCTCTGTCATATTTACACACTATAACTATATTTTTAGCTTGGTCTTGGTTTTGGTTTTAGTTTTGGTCTTGGTTTTGGTTTTGATCAGTGAACGAACTTTGTTCGTGGTTTACCAAACTGCTTCGCAGATCTTGATTTTGGACTGAGTATAATTTTAAATATTGTCTAATAAAATATGTTTTACCTGTTCCAGTTCCACCATAAACAATAGTATGTAATGGTGACTTTTCATATTCAACTCTATCTAGACTCCTATTCATAAATCCACCAAAGTTTTCTTCTAGTTTTGTATATTTACTTGGTATTGAATCATATATTATATAACAAATTCCAATTATAATAATAAAAAAAAAGTATACCGCCTTTATCGATTTTTATATATAAAATTTATTATATAAAAATGCTTATCCTAACTTTTGAGGAATTTAATAATAAAATTAATATTGATAATAATGCTATGAGTGATATTAGAATAAAAGATATAGGAAAAGATATAAGTATAACACCAATTGAAATAGTAATGAGAGATGAGACTCCAGATAATATCTGCGAAGCAGGTTCCCTGATTAACGAACCTAAATCCAACATTATTGTAAATTTACATCCAACTGAAGGTACACATTGGGTTATAGTTATAAGAAGAGAAGGTGGTCCTGTGTATTACTTTGATAGTTTTGGTGTAAAAACCCCACCATTATTTTTAGAAGAATAGGTTGATCTAGGCTCTAATGAAAGAATACAACAATATGATGAATCTCTTTGTGGGGCTAATTGTTTATACATGATCTATCTTGTTGATAGAGGATTCAGATTTAATAGTGCTTTAAATATTCTAGTTAATCTATGTAAATATCCAGGAATATATAATGAGTGTTTTTGTTTCGGTTGTCATGTTAAAGTTAATGATAATGTTAATGATCTACGAAGTAGTTCTGCTAATAATGTTATTGATAATGTTATTGATAATGATGAAGATAATGATAATGATAATCATAATGATAATGATGATGATAATGATAATGATAATGATATTGTTAATGATAAAGATAATGATAATGATAATGATAATGATAATGATAATGTTAATGATAATGTTAATGTCAATGATAATGTTAATGATATTGTTAATGATAATGATAATGTTAAGGATAAAGATAATGTTAATGATAATGTTAATGATAAGGATAATGATAATGTTAATGATAATGATAATGATAATGATAAAGATAATGATAATGATGATAAAGATAAATTTATATATCAGGAAACCTGCTTAGCAGATTTATTTGATGAAAAACATGGTGAAACATGGAAAGCCAACCCCATGAAAAGGGTAAACCTAATAACAATAGTCCTACTAACAATATCTCTGTAAATATAAATGAAGATCTACAATCATGGCTAAATAATGATGATATAATTACTGAAGCCACATTCCCAGATAACTTTAGATGTATAATATCTGGTCCGAGTGATTGTGGTAAGACATTCTTATTAAAAAAAACTAATTTTAGTTAGTATATATTTTGATAAGCTATACATCATTGGACCTACTGGTGATCAATACAATGGATTAGAAAGAATAAACACAAAAGCAATTATTGAATCTGTTAAAGATATAAAAGATTTACCATCTCCTGATAAACTACCCAAAGACTTAAAGAACTTAAAGAAAGTAATGATATTCGATGATGTAAGAGCCAAAGAACCAGTTATTAATGAATATTTTTTGTAGAGGTAGACATAATAATTGTAATATGATATATCTTAATCAAAATCTATTCACAATAGATAGGCAGAGTGTTAGAGAGAATTGTAATCTATTTACTTTATTAGAACAAAGAGGTAAAGTCCTCATATCTATTTATCAAGATTTTTTTAATAATGTTGAACTTAGTTATAATGATTTTGCTAATATATGTAATAAGGTATGGAAAGAGCCTTATATTTATATTGTCATTGATATAAATAAAAATAAAAATATTAATGGTAAACTAAGAATTAATTGGGATCGGAGAATTTTGTAGTTTAGTTTAAGTTTAAGTTTATATCTACACCAGATCAAAGAAGTTGCTGTGTTAACACAGATGGAACTTTGGTCAGCTGACTACCTCAGATCAACAAAGTTGTTGCTGATTACACCAGATGTAAAGAAAACTTAATCATCGCCATTAAAGTTTATAGGTCTTCCATGCTCATCTTTAATATGAAACTCTATATATTCTATTCTATCTTAAGTTATATTTTGATATAAGATATTAGTTGGTATAATATTTATTAGATAGCCTGGTGGTTCAGTTAGAGTAAAAGTATATATTATGTCTGTGTTATTCCCATTATCTTTAACACCAGATATTACATTACAATGAAGGTTAATAGTACTAAAACCCATAATATCAACAATTTTCTGAGATGTATATTTACCTTTTTTATAATCTATTTTTCTAAATCCTAGTAATGGGGCTATTGAGTTTTCTATGTCAAAGTTAATTGCACCTTGTTTTACTTCCAATAAACATTTCATTGTATTCTTATCAGATTCTATTATAACATTACCATTAGTTTCTTCTTTTATTAATTCTGATATTTCGGTTAATTCATATGCACCTGGTATAACAGCTAAAGTACGGGTATCTGACCATGTTGGGGAACCAGGGCCGTAGGCCCCTTCACCTTGGGTATCATATAAGAATTGATTGTTCCTTCTATTCAAATTAAACACCGAATTATAAACAGATAATCAAATTAAACATAATTTTGACGAGTTAAGTATAGGTTCACTAAAGTTAAACTTTTCTGTTGCCTTTATCAATCTAAAGTTAAGTGTATGCTCTTCTTTAGTTTTAGTTAAAGCTTCATGTATATTTTGTAGTTCCTTAAGATTAAATTGTCTGTCATTTTTTATCTAATAAATATGGACTTTTATTTTGATACGACTTATGGTTATAATAATGATATACACAAAAGTAAGATTATAAAATATAAACCAATTAATCATTTAAATTTGCATGATTCATATCTAGAGATAGAGTTTGTTGTATCAGATGATGCTGGTGGTGTTTTTGCTAATGATGCTAAAATCAGATTAGTTAATTATGGTATGATGGCATTGTTTAGTTCAATTAAGCTTGAAACTAGTGGTGGTAGGACTATTGAATATATAGATCATTGTCATCCTAATCTATTGATGTATAAGTTATTAACTAGTATTGATGATGAATATAAGTTTTGTTTTGTTAGAAATCAAGGCAATAGAGATAGTCAACTTAAAGGTGATCATATTGCTGCACAACGCGGTCATATGTATATGATGATTAAGATGAGTGATCTATTTGATTTCATAAATGATTTAGAAAAGATTATATATGGTTTAGGATTTAAACTAATATTAAAAAGAAATAATAATGATAGAGCTCTATTCAGAGTTAATGCTAATCCTGGTGCAGTTGCTAATGATGGTAATATAGATATTAGAGATATATCATGGTGTGTACTTATTATTGATCCTAGTAATTACAATAGAATTATTGTGCAAAAGGGTTTAAGTAAAAAGAACAATGTAGACTTTAGTTATTATGAAAGAAAGACATTTTATAAGAATGTACCCAATGCTACTAACTTCTTGTTTGATCTAGGTATGGAAAGTGGGAAGGAAAGACCACAATATATAATAGTTGGTTTTGAAAATAATAATGTTAATGAACAAACTCATTATGCAAGTAAATTTGATATAATGAATGTTACTGAATGTTTTTGTAAGATTGGTAGCGAGTTTTATCCTGAGGATAGAATGAATATTAATTATGGTACCAATAATTATAATGAGGCTTTTAAAGAGAATGTTAGCTTTGATAAAGATTATAATGGGCTACCACATAATATAAAATCATATATAAATCATACAACATTCAAAAGTAACTATAGAACATATGTATTCGATACTAGATATCAAAGTGATCATATAGGTCCAAAACCAATACAACTTAATTTTAAATTTATTGCTGCAGTTTCCGATGTTATATGTCATGCATTAGTATTAACTAGAAAGGTTATTAGTGTGAACAGTGATGGTAATAAGATGGTTGATATGGTATCATAATTATAATTATAAATATGGCCCTTGTTTTTTTAGATATATCTCTAGCTATAATCATCTGCGAACGGACTTCATCCGTGGCAAACCAAGCAGCTCCTGATTAGCAAAGCTACCTCGTAGATAAATATAATTATAACTATTTCTTACTTGTCTTAACAAAACCCCTAGCATAAACAATATCTAGTTTCTTTTTATTCTCTAGAGATAAGCCTCCAGCTTCAAGCTTAATCTTAGCCTTGGGCCTAACCTTCGAAGTTCGCTCGCGGGCGGAACCCGTAGGCTTAGGCTTAGGCTTAATAACAACAAAAGGATTATTTTTTTTAACTTCCTTTATTTTTTATATATAGAAATGAGTCTTTTACAGAAATTTAAAACTAATTCATATTGTGTTGGAGGTAGACATTATAGTGGTACTAAAAACATAAGAGGTTTTGATTACTTCAAAAGGTACTAAAATGTAAAAGTGTAATTGTGTTAAGTTTAGAGAAATAAGTCAATGACTGTTAGGGATGCGACAATAGAAGCTGAGGGATTGAAAGATTTCTTTAAATGTGTTTTTAGCGCTACAGTTAACTTCGGAAAGAAAGTTGCTAATAATCCTGTAAGAGCATTAGAAATAGCAAGTAAAATAGGATGTGCAGCTGTATCTTGAAACCCTAGAGCTGCTTTATCAGCCACAACTGATTTAATTAAATTTGCAACTACTGGTGAAGGCATAAAGGTAGTACAAGAAGGAAGAGGGTTATACTTAGTACTAAGAAGAGATAATTATTTGATTATGATTATGATTATATTATGTTTATATTTATGTTTATGATTATGATTATAATATATTTATGATTATGATTATGATTATATTTATATTATGTATATAATTATCGATCTGCGAAGCAGGTTCTCTGATCGGTGTAACCGCTTCGTGGATAAATATTAATACTAATATTATTATTACTAAACATACTATTATTACTAAACACCAATAAATTTAGTTTAAAAAACACTCAGTTTGTTTTTCTTGTTCTTCTTTTTAATCCTCAAATACCTTAACTAATTCATTATACTCATCATTATCTGTTTTATTATCATTCATTGATTTAGTATATAGTCTATTAAACTTATCACTAAGCTGTTTACTTAAAATATACATTTGTGAATACTTTATAATTTTATTTCTAGTTTTAGTATTAATTGTTATTGATAATGAATCACGAACAGTTGCTGTAGCAAAAGCTGTTGGTATAGAATAAGGTAATCCTATACCTGTTAATGCAACTGATGTTGATGTTGCAGTTGTTGCTATAGATGATAATACTATTTCTGTTATCTCTGCAACGTTAATAAAATTCTTATATCTACTTAACTTCTTATTATAGTTATTAGTTTCAGTTTCATAAAAATTTCTAATATCTTTTATAGTGGTAATATTGTTGTTAAATTTATTATTAGCTTGGATTTTTTCATTTATGTATTGTTCATTAACGGTTGACAAGTTGGGATATAGTAATCTCTCACTCGGTGCTGTTGGGTTAGTCATAGTTTTGCTTATTTTAATTAGTAAAAATTCTTTCTATTTCTTTCGTTATATCTTCTTGTTTAAAACCATAATGCATCTCAAGTCTTGCTTGCTCTTTCTTATCAACTAACGTACTTCGTAAAAGTATAGCAATTATATGTTGTACTATTGTCCTTTTATTCTTTAAAAGGCTTCATCTATAAAGTAGTAAAGTAGTAAACATTTCATCTAGTTGTATGTTAGTGATATTCTGATTAAATTTATTATTATCAATCTCTAGTTTTAAATAGCCCAGTAGTATACATTTCATCTAGTTGTATGTTAGTGATATTCTGATTAAACTTATTATTATCAATCTCTAGTTGTAATTGATTATATTTAGAGATAGTATCAGCAGCAACTTTATTACAAAACTTAACAGTATTTGTGACTTCATTTGCTGATTCAATAAACTCATTATATAGTTCATCATTCATTTGTGTTTCATTTAGTTGTAATGTTTTAGTTTTAACTTTATCAAAGTCACCCTTTCTTAGTTCAGTTATGTTTCTACTTAAAATGTCTATTTTATTAGAAGAAGATAATAAGTTATTGTCAAAATACTCTTTATTAACAACATCTTTTTCATCTATCGGAGGATGTACATTTGTAAAAATATAGGTATCCTTCGTATCAATATTACATTATCTTCTAGGATTAACTCACGAGCCTTACTTAGTGTACAGTTGTTTGTTGATGTTGATGTTGATCCGAGAAGCGGGTTCCACGACGGACCTCCGGTCATGCTTCGCCATTGATATTTAGCTTGATTGAATCTTTTTCTTGTCATCTTTGTATTTGTTTACAGAAATTACAGAATTATACCTAATGATTCCAAAACCTTATTATTAGATTCAAAATCAAACACGGATTTTAATAGTTCCTGTTCATAATATTTACCTTCTATTATCTCTCCATTAATATCTTTTATTTTATAAGTTGGTGGTTGTGTTTTAAGAACTTCATTAACTTTAAACAAATCTCTGTTCCAATTAGAAGTGTAACATTTAGAGAAGATATTACGTTTATCTGCATTTCTAACATAATCACCTTAAGTTTAGGTTTAATATTCCTATAAATTAATGAGTATTTAACGTTATCAAGATTATTAGAGGCATCAACAGGTGTCATATTAATTGTTGAATGAATGTTATTGTTATATGTTACAACAGCATCATTTAATATATTTAACCAATTACCATCACCATTGATGAACATAGATTTATTTATTATATGTAATAATGTTCCATTGAATCTCTCTATAAACACAGCCCCTAAATCACTATATGTACAATATAGTTTTGTTTCATATTCTTTAATATGCACATTTTGTAAATATATCTATAACAGTTAATATAAACTTGTAATTACTATAATATTTACTTAGAGATGACTTATCAATTAAATCAGCCGACCATGTTCCATCTTTATACAATGGTATTATTCTTTCTCTTCTAAACTTTGTTTTGTGAGGGCTAAATACTTCCTTAGCTAGTTGTTGTCGTTGTTGTTTTTCCATCATTAATTATTTACCATAATTAAAAACAAATATATCTAATTGTTCTTGATTATTAATATTCATAGATAATAGTTGCTTAGATATATCTAGCATTTCATCACATAATCCATCAAGACCAGCTTTTGATTCTAGTATTAATAATTCTAGTCTTTCTACTAAATTATTTGGGTCCACATAGTGGTGGCAACTTGGGGAACCAAGGGCAGAGCCCCTTTGTTGGTTGGCTTTGCTAAGACCACTAGCTTCTATTTGTTTGTCAGTCTCATAATCGGTGGAACCGCTTCGCGGATCAGTCTCGTTATCAATTTCTTCTTCTACTATCCCTTGTTCATAATCACCAGTATCACGACGATATATTTCATCTTCACTGGAAGTTGGTATTGATATAACACGAGAAGTGGGTTCACCGATACTAGAAAACATTCTTCTTATAAGTTTTGATCTATTACTTTTATTATCTCCTCTTTGTTTATAGCTAAAATCCCTTAGAAATTGTTTTATTTTGATTTCATCACCTTTTATATCTCTTTCGGTTACATCTTTATTAGTAATAAATATAAAAAAACCCTTAGATAAATCATAGACTTTGCCTTTTATTTTTATACAATCGGGGACTAGAGATTCCTCTACATCATATATTTTAAATTTGTTTGAATTTGGATCAACTGATATTAATTGTAATTGTTTATTTGTTTGTTTACCCATTAGTGATAAAATATAAATCATATAATTGTCTACGGCAAAAGTTTGCCCTCTATCACCTTTTAATATTGTGTGTGGATCGGGTGTGTGCGTTAAGAGGGCGGCCGTTCATCAAGAAAGCTTTTTTGTTGATGGTGTCCTAGACTCTTTAAAGTATTAGTGTTACTGTCTAGCACAACCAAAGTTTTGTTTTGAAGAGCTTGCATTGTTTTAGCGTTTGTATTTAAAGTTTTTGTTAGAGGATCAAATAATTCTTCTATTTCACCATAATATTCTTGTCGTTTTAATTTATCTTCTAATCTATGCTTTCTGTTTTGTTTTGCTAGAATGTTTAATTCTATGAGTGTTTCTAGTTTAGTCATTTTATAAAATAATTATCACAATTCATTATATAATATAATAGCGGCTTCAATAAACTTTCTATCATCATTAATTGTTAATTCTTTAATAAACTTATTATAATTAGTTATAGCTTTACTTCAATATTACATTTCTTTGCATGCTCTAAGAATCTTTCTTTTGTATGATGAAACCTATATCTATGGAGATATGTGCATAGCCTACAATAGAAATGTTTAAATCTTTACTGAGAGATGTGTTCATTTACTTTACACATTCTGCGTACTAAATATTGATTAGGATTTTTAAAGTGCACTTGCAAATGATTATGTCTGTCTCTATATGTTATAATCTTATTCCATACAAAACATTGGAATGGTTTACTTTGACACTCATCACAACTCCAACACCAAGCCTTATTTTTACATTTATCACATTTGGTACTAATCATTTTTATAGTATTGAAAAGGTATATAAATAACATTATTTCGAAATTTGGCATATAAAAATTAATTAACAAGATTATACCGGTTACATTCAATCCACGAGTGAACAAGCTCAATCTCATGGACAAGTCAAATCTGGAAGTGAGCGAGCTCAATTTGGAAGTGGACAAGTCCAATCTGGAAGTGAGAAAGCTCAATCTAGTTCTACTAGCATGCCGGTCCAAATGTTATAAAAAATAAACAAACCAAGGGAAGAAAACAAACCAGTAGATAAGGAAAGACAAAAGATAGAAATAGAATAATCTTTAGAATCAATCAGAAGGTTTAATCGTGTAAATGAAGAAATAAAGGAATCGTATGATAAACACGATGCAAAATTAAAACAAAGAGAAGAAGTTATGCGTGAGTCATTGCGAAAGGCTGAAGCAAAATATTTCCAGATTTAGATCAATCTAAAGACGTAGATCAATCTAATGACTTAGATCAGATTTAGACTCAGATTCATCTGATGATTTTGTCTATGTCCAAGCCTAAAACAAATAAGATTAAATGTGAAGAATGTGATGAAGAGATAACTCGAAAGAATTATAACAGACACATTCAATCCCTTAAACATAAAAAGAATGAGCAATTATATAATAGAAAAAAAATTATTGAGAGTGCTAATGAGAATGAAATAAAAGTTACTAATGACGATATAGAACAAAAGTTGGATGAGCAGTATCCTGAACTAGAGGGAATAAAGTTTTGTGATAGTTGTGATATGTATCTTGATAATAATACTGCTTATGATAATCATGTGACAACATTAAAACATAGGAATAATGTAAGATTGGTTAATGGGGAAATAGTAAAGAACGGGAGTAAGTTTGAGAGTGCGATATGTAAGACAAGTCTGAGTCAATATAGTGTGGATCAACATTTAAAAACAAAGATGCATATGGATAGTGTTAACATACGGAGCGGTTTCACCAATGGTAAAGATCTGCGAAGCAGTTTAACTGAAAAGGATATAGATAAAGATATAATTAAGTATAATATGGCCGATGGATATTGCAATATATGTAATAATAGATATAACAAAAAAAATGAACACAATGAATCAGATGAACATAAGGAAAATGTTAATCAGAAAAAACGTGTTAATGGGAAGTGGCGAGATAAAGTTAATGAGTTAGGATTAGATCATAACATCAAGGATAATCAAATAACATTAACTAGTAGTAATTATGAAGATCCTAAATTCATTGCATAACATACATCCCCATATTAAGTTTAACACCTTTGATGTAGTTAAGTATACAAAACCTACAGATGATAAGTTAGAAGAAAACGAATTCACCTTTAGGTTAATGACTAGGCAATATAATGGTGCACATGACTTGGATTTATTGAATGGGGAACTTGGGTCGAGAATGCAGGAGCAAGAGATGAATCAATCTGGATGGTGCATACAACGATTTGTTAAAAGGACAATGTATATTCACAGGTTTTATCCAAGTGGTGGATGTGATACTGAGTTACCATTCACGTCTAGATATATACTTAAAATACATAATACTGATAATAAGTGTTTGCTATGGTGTCTAATTGCTTCTTTACATCCTGCATCACGTGATCCAAATAGAGTTAGTAAATATAATAAACCTGAATATATTAATGAGATAAAATTACCAAATGGGGTTATACCTCCATATGATTATTGTCACTAAAAGAAAATACAAGAACTAAATAAAGATAAAATATTTTTTAATGTGTTGAAACTAAATAAAAATAAAACTATAAATCCTGTATTAATTAATCATAATGATCCTAAAGGATGTAATATATTATACTGGGATAATCATTACTTCCTATGTAAAGATTTATCATTCTTATTAAGAAAATCATCTAAACATAAATGTTATCCATGTCTAAAATGTTTTGTATCATTTAGAACAGAAGATGCATTAAATAAACATTTAGAATTTTGTAATACACAGAAATATGTAGGAGGAAGAACATTCCATAAAGATAATTACCTAAAGTTTGATAAGTTCCATTATAAGAATAGAGTACCATTTTCTATACATTATGATTTTGAATGTATAATAAAAGTTGGTAAACACTTACCTATTGCTTGTGGTTTATATATAAAACGTGACTATCCTGATATATTAGAAGATAAGTATGAAAGTTATCTGCAAAGCAGCAACTCTGTTGATTGTGAAGAAGACATTACTGATTGGTTTGTGGAAATAGTAGATTATTATAATAAATTATTTAAAGATATATTTAGTATGAATATTTCACTTAATGAAGATCTATTACTCCACTTACTAATATGTGTTACTATTGTAATGAGAACTTGGGTGAAGACGTCGTTAGAGATCATGATAATCTAAATGGTAAATTCAGAGGTTGTGCTCACAACAAATGTAACCTCCAAGCTAAGAATACATTTGTACCAATATATGCATTTAATTCTTCTGATTATGATAATCATCTATTTATAACTTAACTAGCAAAGAAGATTAGACTTAAAGTATTAACTAAAACTGATGAGAATTATATTAGTATTGATATGGGTTATGCTAAAGCATTAGATATGTTTAGGATCTTCCATCCACTTAGCTTAGATGCTATAAGTAAAACATTGAGTAATGAAGAATGTATAACATTAAATAAATGAGGCTTAGAAAGACGTAAAGGTATATTCCCATATGAATGGTTTGATAGTATAGATAAACTACATGAAACAACAATACCACATAAGGAAGCATTCTATTCTAAGTTGAAACAAAGTGGTATTACAGATAAAGAATATAAGCAAGCAATTGATTGTTGGAAAGATACTAAATGTGAGACAATAAAGGATTATATGATGTTATATCTTAAAACAGATGTATTGTTATCAGTCGATGTATTTGAGAAATTTAGAGCTATGTGTTTAGAATATTATGAAATAGATCCATGTTACACATATTCTACTCCTGGGTTACCCTGATTGTGTGGGTTGAAATATACTAATGTTAGACTTAAGTATTATAAGAAAATAAACTTAATTTTTATGTTACAATACAACATGGTATTATAGGTGGGTGAGCTTGAGTATTAGGTGATTGTCATGTAAAATGTTTGAAAAAACAGATAGATCCTGAGTATGTTGGGAAAGAGAATTATTTAAAGTATTTAGACTTCAACTCATTATATGCTTCTGCTATGGTTCAAGCTTTACCTAATGGTGAGATCAAAGTATGTGAAGAATTGGTCTACACTAGATCTAGCTCTAACACAGGTTATATCTACGCCATTGATATTAAGCATAGTGATGAGTTGAAACAGAAAACAAATAAATATCCACTCTTTCCTGAGAAAACAAAAGCATGTGTAGATCAGTTTACAGATTATCAAAAAGTAAATTTAAAAAAGGATATAAACCTAATGAGAAGTTAATGCTAAAATTAACAGATAAGGTAGATTATGTAATAGATGGAGAGATGTTAGATTGGTACTTAGATCATGGTTTGAAATTAGAATATATTACAATTAAGCAAAAGTTAGAATACAGTAAGAGAAAATGGTTAGAGCCCTATATTGAATATAATATTCGGAATAGAAAAGAAGCTAAAGCTAATGTTGATAAATTTGCAGATGTATTCTTTAAACTGATGAATAATGCCTTCTATGGAAAAGTAATAGAGAATGCATATAATAGACAACATATAGAGTTAGTTAATGATGTAGATAGGTATACTAAATTAGTAGAAAATATTAGTATTAAATATGCTGTGGAACTCGATAATGAGTTAGTAGCTGTACATAAAACTCGAGGTAATGTAAAATTAGATAAGTTTATTTATATAGGTAAAAAGATATATATATTAGAAATATTATATATATATATATATATATATATATATATATATATATTAGAAAAAGATAAGCTATATATGTATAAAGCCATATTTGATCACTTTGAAAAAGAATTAGATTGTAGTTATTTTTACACAGATACAGATAGTATATTTATAAACAAAAATGTTCCTTTAGATAGTAATATAGAAACTGAAATGAATAAGATAAAAGATTTTTTACATAATAATGAGTTACGTAAGATGAAGGATGAATTACCTAATGATACTATTATAGAAGCATGTTTCCTTAAAGCTAAAGCATATTGTTACAATACTGTTAAAAGAGAAGAAGAGAAAAAGTTAAAAGTTATAACTAAAGCCACTATTAAAAAACAGATTACAATTGAAGATTATACTGATGCTATATATGAAGGTAAAACTAAGTATGTAACTAATTATACTATTGATAGTAATAAACATCATTTAAAAACTAAAGAACAATATAAAATAGCTATTGATCCATTTGATGATAAAGGTATTAGAGATTTTAATGGTGAATTTAGGTTTTACAATTAATTTTTATAAAACAATAGCAAAAGTTAAAATTTAGAAAAGAGTTAAGCTTATTTTTTATTCAAGTTATCCACGAAGTGGTTACAACAATTTTTGCAAGTTGGTTTTACGTGCTTAGTACACGGTCTCACTAGTTTCATACTAGTATCTGTGATACGTTCACTGGAGTCAGTGAGGATCTGCGAAGCAGTTTCACTGATAGAACCCGAACTATCCGTCTGATAATGGACAATTACCAGCTTAACTCTGTACTAGTGGATTGCACTAAGTGAGACAAGAAATGATAGATTTAAAATATAAAAGAAGTGAATTTAGAGTAGTGGATATATAAAGGGAATTAGAGTAATGTGCATATGGGTACCGTCTCGCTGGCTCTATGCTGCGGAGGTACCCATATACACATTACTCAAACAAACAAACAAACAAACAAACATACAAACAAATAAACAAACAAACAAACAAATAAATAAACAAACAAACAAACAAACAAACAAACAAACAAACAAACAAACAAACAAACAAACAAACAAACACGCACACACAAACAAACAAATAAACAAACAAACAAACAAACAAACAAACAAACAAACAAACAGATACACACACACACACACGCACACACACACACACACACACACAGACACACACACTCTCAAATAAGTTTTGAATTTGTAATCAAATTAATATAAATGTTATCAGGTTCTCTTTGTTATAAACTTAGATTAAAAAAGTTTAGATTTGAAAAACTTAGTTTTCTTCGAAAGCAACAAAATTTGATAGTTTCAATCAATTTAATTTTTGAATAGCTTTTTATTGATTTTATTTATCTCTCCACAAAGATAATGACTAGCCACAGACGTCCTATCAATAAAGTTCCCTGGCATATTGTTCATATTCCAAAGTTTGTGTCTGAAAAATAAAAAGGTTCCTCCACTGGCTCGCTGTTTCGTTTTTTTTAAGATTCAGACATTAAAGCAATATTTCTGATCTCCCTGTCGAACAACCCCCTGTTCAGATTCTGTATTTCGGTGGGAACACACGGGTGTGCGTTCGAGTTGGCCTGACCAATGCTCAATTTGGGTCTGGACCTGAACCTGGGCTTTCATATTTCGCATCATGTTTTAAATGAGAAAAACCAATGAATTGCTGGTCAATTTGTTCTACGTACTAACCAAACTTATTCACTAACCAAATCAACAAGTGAACCTTTCCTCAAACAATAAACCTTCTTTAGTTGTTGGCAAATAATGTTCAACATGATGTTGAAATTTGCACAGCTTGTTGTCAATTTTGTAATTGTGCAAATGATCTGCTTTTTCCTTATTTTACCTTCTTACTACTCTGCTCAGGGTAAGCAACAGTTTTCGCAACCCAATTTTTCAAACTTCTCAGAAATTAATAGAACTTGTTGAGAAGACCCTTTAGAAAAATTCAAATGAAATATTTAGAAAAAGGAACAGGATGTTAACTGATAATACAGAAAACAGCGTAACCCTCTTCAGGAGAATTTTAAATTTCCAAACTAATAAAACGTCGGTATGCTGGGTTTCAATTAGACAAAAATTAACGAAAAAATTTACAATTTTTCTTTGGTTTCGTCGGTTTGTTTGATTTTTTTTTGTTTGATGGTCAAAAGCACTAAAATTTTTCACAGGTTTAATTTTTATACGTAGGAATTGTTTGAAATTTTTAGGTTTTATGTGTGGTTTCAGATTTAGGAAATATTCCTTTTCAGACCAGAAGAAAACTGACTAATGTAATTGCTTAGATGAGATCAGCAAAAATCACCGCCAAAATTGTCATTTTTAGGCGATAATCTTGACAGCAAATTCAAGCAACAATAACACTGCGGATATATGCCACTAATCTCTCAAATCGTGTCATTAACTTTCGAACAAGATTGAACCTTTGCTTTCTATCTCAGTGGTAACGTTTTGGTCCTTAATTATTCGATTTTATTTTGTTATGTTTTGGTTATTATTTAGTCCGACTTATTAATATCAAGAAAATCCTTCAGTTAAAACAAAACTCTTTTCTGAAAAAAAATCTTATACAGAGTGGTAGCCGCTGACTTGTCACTAATATTTGTTTACAGCAAATTTCCAAATCAAACCAACCTATATAACAAAAGCATTATATTTGACCTATATATTCGCAAACGCTTAATTTTCTGATCATAATACACGAGCATAGAATACATGCCTAATACAGCGATGTGCCAAGTATATATACTCGCAAAAAGTGATTTTTGAAATGTAATGAACGCTCAATATGTTTGTTAAAGGTTTCATTTTAATAAATATTTTGTCATATTTCTGAAGTAATATTGGGAGCAAACTCAACAAGAAGCCTAATGTTTTTGCGATGAAAGCGAAAGTTTGAAACTTTTCAAACTATACAAATCGATTTTTTTTCGAAGTTCAAAAACAAAAAACCGAATGATTTCTAAATCTCATAAAACTGTTGATATCAACCAGAGCTGGTATTCAGAAGATTCGTTCGCTTTCAAATCAAACATACCGGAGATTTTTTCTAAGCTCTGTTGTTTTGAAACCTTCGGGAGTCGGGAATGTTGTGTATAAGAAAATACACTTTATGTCTAAGATAACTATTTTCGTGTATAGATGACAAGGGAAAGCTTCGCGTTAGTAGACAGCTTCTTTTATGTGCTAATGGGTAATATTTTGATCAAAAAGAAATAAAAGAAGGTCATATTATACGAAATATTATATATATATATATATATATATATATATACAAATATATATATATATATATATATATAT
>NC_134478.1:843537-884395 GCF_964194025.1 Convolutriloba macropyga | reverse complement strand
ACAGGAGGATTGAAAAGTGTCAGGACGCTTTTCGATTTCAAAAAGAGCTTTAATTTATTGAAAAAGTTTTTTTTTCACTTCGACATCAGCTACTAATTAACAATACAAATTGTGTTTGAAGATTTAACAGGTAGTAACAAAGTACTGAACAATCTCACAGCCATAATCTGAAAATTTTTTTATTGCCCTCTGATGTGCTAGAGGTTGTTCGAATGAAAGTCTGTCGTTTTACGGCAAAAAACTTTAACGTTTAAAAAATTTTCTTTTTAAAAAAAATGTTGCCCTATTTGTGCATCAAAATCAACTTATCAAAGTGGCCATCTAAAAAGTGATTGCTCTAGCCAAGGATATTTTTGTAGCAATAAAAATTGAAGGCAGGTTGTTTGTTACAATTTTTTGGTCGGGTACTTTGTGAAGTATCAATATTAATAAAGTTTTCCGATTGTTGGTTTCCGTATAAAAAATTTGTTGAAAAAAAGCAGTAAAAAGTTAATAGTAATTGTTTTCCTCTATTACTGAGCAACTTGATGTTAAACAGGAAAAGTTTGAATGCTTCGGAATGTTTCTTGCTTTACGTCGGAAAATTGTGGGTGAAATCGAAATCTTGAAAGGACTTTGCAAGATTCTTGCACGATTTCACATTCGAAAGATTTAAAAAATTGGTTATTTGGAATCTGTTTTGCTGATCTAATTTCTATCACACTTAACATTATTTCGTCTTCAGTTTGTGTTAGTTACAAAAAGACTCGAAACATTTGTCCACATTTTTATAATTGCGACATTTTTGCAGGGTTTTGAATCAGAACTGAAAATATTTCCGTGCATTTCAGTTTTGTTATATTTTTCTTATACTCTAATATGCTTCATGACTGATTTCTAAATCACCACTACTCTGATTTATTTTTTAGCTTGGAATGATATCTTACGAGTGTCTTGCAGAAAAATTGCAAGATTAGAAACCATGTTGCAGGATTCTTGCAAAATTTGAATCCGCTCATCACTAGTAGAGTATTTAGGGTAATCTTAAGGAAATGGTCAATGTTTTTGAAAAGGTTAACATGTAAAGGGATACCAAATGAACTTTACTCTGAACTACTGAAAATACTTAAACGGACGTTGAAACTACTGTACGTGACATCTTTAATGTTTGGGGTCTGTACTACTGATTCTAATATTCGCAAAACCATTGAGATCAAACAACTTGCTAACATTGTACCTTGTAAAATTGTAAACGGAGCAGATGACTACCCAGGTTGCCCGACCTTGGAAAACTTGTGAAATTTACATGTAATACTCTCACTACTTTAGGAACCAAACTCAAAAGTCTCCAATTGCTGAGACGAAATGGATAAAGACACAGACAAGAGGAAATAGCGCCAAAATTTTTGATCAATTCTTAAATGCGTCAAAAATTTGATAAGATATTTCTTACAGAACCTAAAGCACAATTAATAGAACCGACCACAAGCAACTAAAAGGAACTTTTCTTCAGTTTACTATAAACTGTGGGCCTGCAGTTTGGGATCAAATCACCAACTGTGTGTATTTGCGACTGACAGTTTAATGTGTAAAACAGTGCAAATTATATTTGATCCACTTAAACCGCAAACCTTTTGTTTCTCTAAACTTCAGTTCACAGCTAATAATTTTTTGAGACATAATACGTAAATATTGGTCTTCCTTGGAACAAAATCTCAGTTTTGACGCTTTTGATGGAGTTAGAAGTTCTTCTGGTTGATTATGACTTGAACTGCAGAAGATATCATTAGACATCCGTCGGTACGGCCTTACAACGGGCGTAACAGACTTTTGCTATTTCGTACTGTTTCAACGTAAAAATTTTGACCGTCAGGCATACCTGCAGAGCAAATTAATGTTCGATAACAATACCTTGGGAAAAATACAAAACTTGATACGGCTTTATCCGATCGTACTAAGTTTTGTAATTTTCCATAGATGTGAAAGGTGCCAAAAAGTAATGAAAAAATGACTTGTTTGAGACAAGCATTGTTTTTAAAACCGGTTTTTGGAAGGTAGACTTTGGAAATTGGTAATAACATCAATTGGATACATTGCCGTAGAAAACTTCTTACGGCCTTATTCGGTGCCGTACAAAATTTGTAAATTTCTACGGCAGCGTATAACTCTTAGTAAGCTTTCAAAATTTCGTCTAGGGTGGGTAACCTGGGTAAACAATTGAACACAATTGGATGATGTATTTTGGGCACAAAAGGGTATATCTATGTATAAGACAACTGTTAAATTTGTTGTTCAATCTATATAAAAATCCTACTACTAAGTGGACCAGATATAACGTGGAAGAAAACGCCTTTTGATAAACTAATCGAATTGGAAACTTGATGACAAAATTTATCCGATAGTGTACCAAAAAAACTCTACTGAATTTTGGTCTGCTCAATAAAGAAATGGAAATTTAGATCAATCTATCGTAAAGTAATTTTAAAAAGTTGAGTTTTTGGCAAATTCATCAGCATATCTATTAGAGTACCACTGAATTTCAAGAGCTGTTTCTTTTATTTGAAATAGTTGCAACAAACTATTCGAGGGGCAAAAAATGTCGTCATGTAGCCCCTATCGGTAAACTATTGGGACAATAACTAATGACTACAGATGATAAAAAAGTTGAGTAGGTGATCTCATCAAGAAAGCTTAAATGTTCGTTTTAAGAAAATCGAAGATTTGCATCTTTTCAGAATGAAGATACCGATGGTTTTCTACTTTTTTGAATCAAACAAACTTGACACTTCCTAAATCTCACAAAACTGACGATAGCGACAAAAACTAGTTTGTATACAGAAGATTTGTTCACTTTAAAACCGAACATAACGAAGATTTCAAATACGCTCTGTTGTTTTGTGAAATCTTCGAGAGAGGGAATGTTTTTTCTTAGTATTCATATTTTATGGCTACGATTAGTATATACTTGTAGGGAAAATTTCACGCTAGTTGGCTGGCAGCTTCATTTATTTTTTGATTAATCTTTTGAATAATTTTTTGATAATAAAGAGATAAGAAAAGTCACATTATACCAAATAAGTATCTTTGGGGTAATCTCATGGCAATATATAACCTATTTGAAAAGATTAAAACTTAAAGGGACACCACACCGAATGAACTTTACTCCCAACTACTTTTTGTAATACTTACTGCGCTTACTGTGTTTACTGTGTTTACTGTACTTACTGTACTTACTTTGTTTTTTAAGTTGTTTTGTGATGTTTCCCTCAAGAGGAATTGGAAAGGGATCTTGCTCGTTTACTAGCTATTATTTACCAGTTATTACAACGGTTTTCTGGAACAGCTTTTCAGAAACCAGTTGATCATTGTTTTGTTGTAATAGACAAGTGTTATTGTTAAGAGTTATGACAAAATTGTAATTAGCATTTTGTCCATGTTCTCCAACCTGAGGAAAATTGTTGAGCCTTCAATAGCTATATTTCTGTTGTGCGAGAAAAGTAATATTTATAACTGCATAAAACACTGGTTTTCTTTTTCTAGGTGAATTGTATTACAGAAAGGTAATTGATCTTTTTAAATTTTTCAGTTATGTCATTTTTATTTTTTAAAATAAGTCTGATTTTGTTTTCAGCTTTTCGATTAGTTTCGCAAGTCCTATACCATTGAATGGTTTATACATTTCTGACAAAGAAAATTTTTCATCTCACCCGCATATGATTAATCGTATGGTGATTTGTCATTAAAGCGGGGATCAAAAATAATCAATTCCGAACTGGGAAATAAAAAACGATTTTTTACAATCTACTCAAAACAAAAGAGAGAAAGAGAACGTATTTTTCGTCCACGTAATACCTTTGGAGTGAGGGTAAAACAAAGTTTCACTACTCGAGTAAATTTCACGTGCGGCATTATAAAAACAGTTTATTAAAATTGTTTATACTTTATGGGACAAATACTATTATCCTACTTGTGTTAAAAAACAAATGCACCATTATAAGACCCTGATAAACCTTCTAGTGTTTATCGCGCTACCAATAAATCAATTATTAGTCTGTTTTTGCATTTTGCAGTTTTTAAATTTTTCTTTGTATTTATATTCCGGCTTTTGTTCTATGTTCAAGAAGTTTTGTTAATTCCAGTCGATGACATTTAGGATCGTTTCATGTGGATACATGTAATTTCCATACATTGCAATGCAATTAAATTCGTTTGATATTTTTGTTATTTTTTGAACTTTTTTCCTAAGTCTCTTGTTTTTATGTGTTTTGCCAAAATCCACCGTTATAAATTTTAACATTTCTATCGTAGGAGAATTTTGATCTTTTTATTTATTTTGACTAAAATGAGAAACTTAAGTTTTTAAATAGCTCGTTTTTATTGAGTATTGCACGATCATTTGAATTGATCTTAACCAGATGATCAAAATTTCACTGAATGGTAACTGGATAACAAAAACTGGATGTTCCGGTATTTATAGAAATGCAGCGTTTTTTCAGCCATTTTTTCAGCAATTATTTGATTGAGTAATTAAATAAATCAGACTGCATGCTCGGAAGTAGATGGCTATGAGATTATGAGAACGCGCATGCACAAGTTTGGTTTAATCGTCTACCAAATGTGGAAGAGAAAACTTCCAAAATCTAACAAGTTGATCAAATTTAAATGTTTTATGAAAAAATAATTTTTTCCTACTCAAATTACTTAATATGAATTTAATCACTTAAATATAGATGTAAATAATTCCAGATTAGTGGGCTGATGAGACTTGCCATTATTAAAACTACCACACAACATAACTGAGACTACGAGACCAGTATCTCAGCCGTTGAAATAGTAAGCAATGCAATTAAAATTTTACATATAATCATTGGATCTCTTCTGTTTTGCCCCCCCCCCCCCCAGCTTAGTGAGCATAAAACTTTTATGACCTCCAGGCGCATGTGAAATTTTCTTACATAGTAACGTGCTATATATTAGGTCAAAGAAAACACTGGGGGGGGGGGGCGATACAGAATAAACCCTAATCAGTTGTGCCTCAACATCAATAATTTGAAATGAGACCTGTATTTAAAGAGACTAGGTAACAAACAGACAAAAATGAATTTTACAACACAGTTGTTATCGTTACCGAGAAGTTATCAAACTCCGAGGCGAAGCCGAGGAGTAATAATAATTTCGAGGGCGATAACAACCGTTTGGTAATTTTTTCAATCAACACCTGTTAGGATCATGTTTGTTTTTGCTTAGACTACAAATTTATCAAACTGTTTCAATCCCTAAACTACGAGTTTATCACAACTCTTTTATCGCCGCTCTTTACTTATAGTGATAAACTCGTAGTCTAATGCTGAAGTGTTTTTCCAGTGTCGATCGGGCATTAAAATTTATTACACTGACAGTTTATTTAACTGCTATTATCAAACAGATGCTGATTAAAGAGCAAAATTTGATTCCAAAGTCATAAAAAAATTTAGCTATCAACTGTAATCAGTAAAAGGTACCGTTGTTCTTCCATAGAGACGCCACTCAGACCTGCAATTATCCCGAAGACGGAATTATCTAGTCTACGTTGTTCTAAACTCGGTGAAGCTTTACGTTTTTGTAAAGGTTGCGCCTGTGGTGATGGGTAACAAATTTACCTGAGTTAAGTGTCTTTTTTCAGCCACTCCTTCCTCGGCAACAGAAGGCGAGTGGAACTTTACATCGAACAACCTAGATCAAGTGTACTACCTCAGCTTCGTACTACCCTCATACTTCGAGATCCTAGGAAGTCAGTGCAATATGTTCAGGTATTGTTCAAAAAGAGTGCTATCTACTCTATTTTATCTACTGGATTTCCATCAACTTGGCGAGATAAAAGTGAATTTTCTGACTGCTAGATAAAGTAGAGCTAATTCTGAGGAAAAAAATTTTAGACAATTAAATTGCAAAACGCGAAAATATGTAAGAGTACAAGAGAGTAGGTCAAAATTAAATAAGATGAGCGCTAAATGCAGTGAGTTGAAATCATATGCAGTTTTAATCTTAACGTTTATCTTGATTGATTCCGCTACTTAGTTTTTAGTGAAGATCTTTTTTCAAACCTACTGCTGAACGTCCTCATTCACTCTAGGGTTGATTTTTAATTCAGAGCTTAGCGATTAAATCAGCTTGTAAGCTGATTTTAAATTAGCCTGATCCCCGCACATGACCTCTGCGCCTTTTATAAATTTAAAATGAAAATCCAAATTTAATTAGAGGTTATCCAAGCTGCACAATCACAAGCTTTGCTACAACTAACAACTCAGGCATGTCTAGACGGCTCTTGGAATTTACCAAAACGCTTTTTGACACAAACTATTCATCAATACAAATAAACCCACATTAACAAAAAGAGAGTAAAACTCAGATAAAAACTCTTTCTCACAGATTCTTTCTCACAGTATGTTCCAAATGGTTAAACTACTAAGCACCAGCACAAAATTTTAAAAATGACTTGCAAAATGATTGTATAACCCGCTATTGTTTTTCTTCCCACCAAAATCAGTTAGTTGGTCTAGCAAGCAATTGCAATAGTCAGTGCCAAACTGTGAAAGATAAAAAAAAACTTGATAGAAAAGCTAACATTTCAAAATATACATATTATCAATTTTTTCCCAAAGTTATCAAGCAAAATTAATCAATGGTAAATTCTCAAAAGAAAAGAAGCTTTTGGTTCAGATTTTTCTTTTTTTAACTCATAATGACATAAATAAGGTTGCAGCCCATGAAAGCAAGAATAAAATCAAAAACTGTCCGAACTGAAAAATCACTTGAAACTTTGAAATTCTTCGTTTTCCAGTCGTAAAAAAGATTACCTAAAAGTCTAAGTCGTTGATAAGCTTCGTTTATTCTATTCTCAAAATACATGAAATTCCTCATTGGTCAACTTTGCCAAACTAAAAAAACTGAATTTATAGCTCAGATATTTTTTACTAATGTTTTGATAAAACCAATGCTTTCAAAATATTCAATTCCAAAGACTATAAAACTGAGAAAGATATTTATGTTCAAGTAAAACTGGATGGAATTTCAATTAGACATGTCAGTATTCAGACTCGGTAACGAAACAGAATACGAGAAACGGACAATAATTTCGAAAAATTAATGATAGGTTTTAGTGTCGAAGTCAGCATATAAATTATCCATTAAAAGAAATTTTTCACAATTATTATAATCACGAGAAAAGAGAACAGAAACAGAAGTCATATGGCCTCAAAAAAAACAAAAAAATGTCTCTTGATTCCGAAAAGTACAAATCCAATGCAGATCTGTTTCATTCTAAAAACCACAGTGAGACAAAAAATAACATCAATATCATATTAGGGTTTTTTTAACCCGTTAAACCCACAAATAAAGAAAATGTTAATTTAATTGGGCAAAAACCTTTCCTTAAGGTTCCAAAGTTCTGAAAAAATAGTGTGAAAACTGAAATTTCCACAAAAATTTCAAAACTCGACCCTTTTTCGAAAAAACAATGTAAAATACTTTATCATTTCAAACTGTGCTCCAGCTTCATAGTGATGCCACTCATAACTCTCTAAGATGAATATATCGATCCGCCAAAATTGACGGTACAGAAAAAAACAGTTGAGCATATAGTTCCTTCCCACACAAGTGGTGTCGGAACAAATAGTTTTCTAAATGAGATATTTTATACTTAGAACAAAAGAAAGGCTAGTAATTTAAAATGAATTTCATCTTTAATTGGTTTGCCAACTACCTTTTTCTATCTCACTTCTAGAAAAATCGAAAAATATACAACTGGTGGGTTTGCTTACGTACAATTGATACATGAAAATGAAAAATTTCAAATTTGAATTCTTAAAATTTCAGTCCTCCGATTTTCCTTTTTTCTTAAACCTGAATCAGTTAGAGTCGCAATCGAAGCTCTCTTTGGCCTCAATTGACATCGCACTTGTTATGATCGCACGCAAAAACGATCTAGTTCTATCTGCCTGAGCATTATTTTGAGTAAAAACTATCTGGTTGATGGAAAACGTGTGGGCAAAACTATCGGTTTGAATCTTCTTTCGTTTTGGAATCTACGTTTTGGACTGAATCTTATCATTGGTCATTTTGGTCTCAAAATTTCTGTTCCTGGGATGCTGAAAAATTGGTCAAAGGTTACATTGGGGACACTTAAGTTTTGAAGAGTATTTGTTCAGAAGCAGAATCATCGTCAATTGTCAAATTTTCACGGCCCATTGAAAATATAACCAACGCTAGAACTGCATCTGGAATATGAAAGTCAAATAATATTTGATAATTCCGGTAATCATGGACTGGGAACTAATTGCGCTCACATAAAACAATATTTGGAAAACCCAGCCTATGTGAATTTAGAAGAACGTCGAAAGATATTTTTTGACAAGTAAGCAATGGCTCCGAACAAAGTTCATAGCAGTCATTTCTTTTTACAATTTGGCTTTTTTGCGTATTGGCTTGCCTGACTGTGTCCTTGACTGATGGAAAGACCACCAAATATTTTGTTTGAAAAGAATTTGAAGCAGCTTAACCAGCCGTCCTCGAATTTGATTGTAACCAAAGCTACTGTTTTCGAGTTTGCTTCGTACTTTATATGTATTTACTGCCACCTGGACATTACTGCCACATCAGCAGTTTAGGTCTGAGACAATATCTGAGTAGAAGACATTAATTGAAGCGTAAGAAAAACAAAAATAAGCGTAACAAGTTGTCCAGTAGTATAACCGATTGCCCTCCAACTGACCAGAATCAATAGCCGAAAACCCATTCTCTGAATAGTTAAGTTAGCCCACTGCCAGATTTCTAAACAGAGATAAGGATCGACTGCAGCTTGTCATAACAGTATGTTGCATAGAACACAGATTGTACGTACTAAACTCCCCCAGCACAGCAGTATATGCATTCTGGGGAGTTATGGAAACTGATACTGAGGAGTACCGTTCAAAAATTTGGAAAATCTGACATGCTTGAAAATAATGCAAAAAAATCAGAACGCTGAGATTGGGTTTTCGCCAAGTCTCCTCGTTTGTTCAATTACTGGAGCTCAGGCTCCTCCTCCTTTTAACCTTTTAATTAGCTCAAGAATTAATTGTCCACATAGCCAACGGCTTTCGGGGTTCTATGACCAATTTGAATAAATGTCAATGGGTCGCCATCTGTGCAGTAAATTCACATTCAACCACCATTATCTTTATTACAATGGAAGTTTCAGTAGTTTGTGAGTTTAAATTTATATTTGAGTCATTGGCTCAAAACTTTGAACTGTCTCAGGAGTACTGGGCCGTTTTAAAGAGCATAGATTGTTTTACAGGCTTTTTACTGTGTTTTCTGGTCGTTGTGTATCACTGGCTTGCCGCAGTTGCAGTTGTTAGTGGTTGTCGTTATGCGTAAGGGTAAAAAATATCTAATTTTGTGCACGGGAGGTGAATGCAGGAGAAATAGATAGATAAAAAACTGAATTAAGCAAAACCTAGAAGAAGAGGAGTGTAATTGGACATAAACGTGCTATGACTGTTTACTTGAGACGACTATGGTGCGTCAGGGATCGAAATGTCGCTGGAATTTTGATTTCCTGTACTGATGTATTGCATAAACTTGCACACGCTTCAGCTTTAGAAGTGTAATTTAGGTACAGTTTTACTTCATTTTGCATGGCTATTGAACTTGACTCAAGTTTTGAATTGAATGTGTTTTTCGTGTTTGGGAAGCTCTAAAGCCATGGATTTCTAAGTTCGGCTTCTCTCGTAGTTTGTATATTTATTAAAACTCAAGCTTTTGGAGAATATCAAAATTTCTGTGCACAATACCGCCCAGGGACCAGCTCCAGAAGAGAAGTTTCAACATGGCATAACTCCATTGGTTTTGTGAACTTCGTTGACGGGGCCAGGGGTCCCCGGATAATTGTCCGCAATCAGCTGCCTCTGTTTGATGGTTTTTGGGGATGATTTGGTGGAGGATTACAGAGCTTGGAACCGTCAGAAGCCTAATTAGGAATTTAGGACGCAGCAGAGAACTTCGAATTCGAAAGCATCCAAAAAGTTTTCTCGCCCTAGCTTTGCTCCTGAGTTTGATCCAAAGGACTCATTGGGATTTTGTCCGTGATCACTGATGTCTAAACAGTAAAAGAAAAAAGAAAACTGTTGATTGTGGGTCATTCACTCCATTTAAATATTTTGCATGTTTAAGGTGCTTTTGCAGTTTTCTTCGGACATTGCGTTTTTTTTCTATTACATAGACAATTGATTCAATTTTGTTCTTTTGTGCACGCTTGATATAATTTTTTTGCCATCAGTTCTGTGTTCTTGTGCTGGGAGAGCTAGTTTCTTCTTGTAAATTTTGCAACTTCTCACCGATGTTTCTTTGAGCAAAATCTCAGTGCTATGTCTTCCAACACTTTTTTGCTTTTTAAAGTGACCGATTGTAACTGTTTCAGCCAGCAAGCGTTCACGCACAGAAACAAAGGCCTGATCCAGGATATGTACATTAAAAGTAAACTTTTTTGCTCACAATTTAGTTTGCTTAACCGCCAGAGCTGTAAGCATCGCTTTTTTGCTCTTGCTACAATGTCCTAAAATATTCATCTCATTTGAGGTGCAACCTTACTGTTATTTTTAAGAGTTCATTTGTTTTCGCTTCTCTATTTCGTTTTCTTCAGACGGACAAGCCATTTTTCACTGTCTTTTCAAAGGGTTTTGAATTGCATTTTCTTCCTTCTGCTGGGATTCATTTTGATTTTGATCTTATCGACCCATTTTATGAGATCCTTGGAGTTTGCTCTGTATTTAGTGACTGGAACACGATCTTTAATATAGTGCAAAGTCATCTGCAGACTGAAAAACATCAGCTGGAGTCTCTGAACTGTTTTCAGACATATTTTAAGAACAGTATCGGCGCCACACCAGGCACCTGAGGTTACCAGCTGTGAGTGAGAATTTCTTGCTGCTTGTGTTCTTGGAGTTAATGAGTCGCCAACTTTAGAGTTTTTAACTGGAAGGTTGTCAACATTTATACAGACAATGAGTTGTGATCATTTCAGTAGATAACAAATTTGACTAGATAAGTAACAATTGAGCTTTGGAGCGGGGGGACAGTCGTCAGTTAGCGCTGACCAAATCGAAGGTAGAGCTGTCCAAATAGAGCAAACCACATTGAATTCAGTCGGCAGTTAGAGCTGGCCAGATAAAACGCCTGTCAGAAATTAGCGCTGGCCTGATTAAAGGCAATCGGCAATTAGTTTTGGAAATTTTGAGAAAAAAAATAATTATTAAACTCATGGTCATATGAAGAGCAAAATAATGACCCAAAAGAGGGCCAAATGCAGACTAAACTTTTAAAGTCTTTCGTGAACACAGAACTGCGGAATAACCAATAAAGAATAATATAGAAATCAAAAGCTTTTTTTTAATGGTCCATTAGTGTTTTGTATTTCGACTACCCTCTGGGAATGTAATCAGAGATTAGCTTTTGACATCTTTGCCTTTTGCAGAAAAAAATTTCTAAAAATTACATCAGCTGAAGAATTTTTTCTGAGAAATGTGCCTAAATTTAACAGCAGAATATAAAAAAAGAAACAAACAAAAAATTTTCTCAGGTGGCGTCAGCCAACCAACTGATGTCGGCTTCTAGCACCCCGCATGCAAATCTTTAATCAAAAGAAAATACTTCACTCTATATGAAAAACCTTTGAAAAACTATGAGCTGGTCTTATGAAAAAGGTTAAGCCATAGTTCTGTCCTCGACTAAGTAAAAAAAGTTATGATTAACCCCACTTGATCTTTGTAAGTCTTTTCATGAGACGAGACCTCATTTTAAAGTTGCGATATTTTCAAAAAGTTAGCACATCCAGCTTGAGCTCGCAGGTCATAATGGTCACTGATTAGTCTTTTAAGAGCGTGAAATTTCAATGCTTTCGGAGCTGACCCTTCCAAACAAAACAACCTCTGACCGGATTCACCCAACACTATTGATCAGATTTTGGTGTAATATTAGCTCATTAAAAACAGACACCAAATGAATTGCGCATCAGAACGCATCTCGAACGTTGGTTATTGGCAAAGACAACATCTCTTAGCCGATGAAAAAAATGCGATTAAAAAATTTGGCGCGCTAAAACGGTTTCCTATGAGATCCAACTGCGCTCGCATCTGTTCCGCAGTACATTGCTCTGCTGTTTTAATGCCGACGACGCTGTTATTTCAATCTCAGAACCTCCCTGCCCGCTCTCTGTGCTGGAAGATCACTTTGTTCTTGGGCCTCAACCTGGGAAGTTATCAATTCAATAAAATTGATTATTTTATTATTTATTTCTTTACATTGCCCTTGATTGGATTTCCGGTTCCCTGAAAGTTATAACCTCATGTGTCTTTTTCTATCTTCAGTCGGTACTTCTGTGTGTTGGGATTTGGCACTCACGAGGAGAAGAATGACAGAATTCCTGATCCAGATGATAGGGATGATTTCCACGAGCTCGTTAGCACAACCTTTCTGAGCTTGAACTGGTTCTCCTTCAAGACTGAAGACTTACATAGCAGTATGGATGTAACATTAAAGTTTTGTTATTTTTTCATAAAGAAGTGATATATGCAACCACATAGAATAATTTTCCTTTTCGTTTCATTTGGCAGCACAATAGTTTGAGCAAGAGACTGGAAAACGGGCCATCGGCCCATTAGTGCTCTCCAACAGTCAAATTAAGAGAACATAACATATTTTTTGGAAACTGCTGAACGACTTATGAAAAAAATTACTATTGTTCATTTTCAGACCCTTCTAACCTAAATTTATCGTTTTTCGACTGTTTTATTTTTGCAGGGAATTTCAAAAAGTTAATGAGAAAAGGTGATAAAAGTTTCGGGTATCATTTTCGAAACTCAATTTTCCAAATTTCTCATTTCACTTGTGCGTCGTACGCTATAGTAATTAAGACAATGTAAGTACTCATAACCGAAGACTGATTGCGACGACTTAGCAGAGTTACAATTGATGTATGAAAAAGCCTTTAATTGCTTTCATTTAGTATACCCCTAGTTGAGAAGACCGAAAAAAAACGACAAAAAGTTGTAACAAATCTTTGGTATCTTCGGTTTCTAACGTAAGGTAGCTTCGGTATGCCCGGTTTGTTCGGTATTGTCGGTTTCAAACGTAAAAAAAATCGGTATGGTCGTTTTTGGGCGCAAGAGAGATTCGGTATGTTCGGTTTTAGAAGATTCGGTATGTTCAGTTTTTATATTTACGAGATCGTCGATATTTCTGGTTTTAGACGCAAAAAATTGATGGTTTTTTTCTCTAGAAAATTTGATTTCTCTGCATATAATTTAGTCAAATGTTATGATACGGTTTTTTGCAGGAATTTTAAACGTTCTGCTTAGAAAAAAATTCTGAAAAAATGTGCAAATGCATTGAAAGTACCTTTTTTAGCTCATTAGTAAAAGTGAAAGAACGAGTATTGTTTTCTTGATTAATTTTGAAGTGAAAAGTATAACACACTTGATGAATTTGATGACAATTTTGTTAAATAATTCGCTTGCACTGAAGTTTTACATACCTTCTTGTACGTTGTAAGCAAAGTTTTTGACGACTGATTGCGTTTGAAATTGTCCAATGCCAAAAATTTTTATCGTTCTGCTGGAATAACCTGTTTTTGAGACACGGTTTAAAAAATCCTGATGTTTCTCTAAAAATCTCGCTTAATTTTTAAAACGACGATACCGAGTTTCTCTTACGTTAAAAAACTATACTATAATAGCGAATCCGTCTTACGTTTAAAAACGATGATACTGAATCTTTCTTGTGTTAAAAGTTGAACAAAAACGACGATACAGACCTTTTCTTATGTTTAAAACCAAAGATTTTTTAACTAGGGATAGAATTTGGTAATAGTTTTAAAATGAAAAAGAAAAAAGTTTTCAAATTTCTTGATTAAATTCAGTACCGTTTTCCTTGGTCTGTTCCTATGCTTAACGAAAAAAAAATTTTTTTGAGCAACTGCATCTTTGGAAGCTTTTGGTTTTCCACATCTTCAAAACAAAATGTTAGCTCATTTTAAGAAAGAATTCGTCTCAATTTTTTTCTAAGCTACAGAAATGTATCTTAAGTTTCAATTTTTTTAAAAAAAAGATCCTGCAAATATAGTTTGATTGAATACCAGACATTTTTTTTCTCTCGAACGATGAATTCCAGAGTTTTCCAGAGTTTTACTTTGTGAACAGAGTTATTGTGATTGGTTGATAAAGGGGGCAAAACCAGACTCAAATCCGAACACTTTATAAAGATTAACTCTTTTGACTGAACTGGACTTGAAAATGAACTCACTGCCGATATGATTATCATTAATTCACGTTTAAGCTCGTCTAAATATAATCAATCAATACGAACGGTTTTCCAAGGCAATCTTTTATACTGTTTCATGGTTAATTTTGAACAAAAATTCATTTTTTATATCTTAGCGATGTTCCAAAAAATTTATCTTCTTCAAATTAAAGGTCAACACATTTTCTTTTTGTTGGCATATTTTTCTATGCTTTGTGCAAAAAAATACCATTTTGTTGTTGTTTTGTAATTTTGTTTTTATCATTTTTTTTAAACAAAATTTTTTTTGAGAAATAGGAAGGAAAACTGTAGGAAAATTTTTTTAAATATTCTTCGTCATTTTTTTGAAGTCCAGTTTGAAAACTATGCGATTATTTAAAATTCGTTATGTTTCTCAATGTTTAAAAAGGCGAATTGATTTGGGAAACGTAAAGCCTGTTTTGTTTGCACAATACTTTTTTAAATTTTTTGGTCCGGAATTATTGTTTTGCTTTAAAGACTACGTTTTAAGGTCAATTCAAGTTATTAGCTCTTCTAGACCCCTAGACGTTTAACTTTCAAAAATTTTTGAATTTTTCAATGAAATTTTTTTGAAAGCGAATCTTGTCTTCAGAAAACATACAATCTCCGTGATTGGTCAAAATCTTTCAATTCATTTGCTGTTGTTTGCCTACTTTTGTAGTCTGAGCATGTACCAATTCATATATTTTTTTGATAGACTACAACTTTTCGCTTTTTCTTTTTTAACAAACTTTTCTTATAATGAATTTCAAAGTCTATGCGTTTCGAAAATTAACAGTGTACGCAGTTCGAGAATTCAACTGTTCGGCTATCTTTAAATCTGAAGACAATTTTAATCTCAAAACTAAGAGGATTGTGCGACAAAAAGTCATTTTTTTAAAATTATTTTAACGCTTATTTCAGTTTCTTTTTCAAATTTTCTAATTTGTTGTGACATCGGTGGAAAGTTTTAATAAATACAATGCTGCTGCTCGAACTATTTCTCTATCCAACAGACGGCTTTAAATATACGTCTGTTGTTATGCAACAACCTGTGATCATATCCGATTAAATTTTGATAAATTGTTTCGGATATGAGGTTGGAGCCCGGGTTGAGGTTTGGCGGTGAATTTTTGTAAGAAGTTCGGTGAACTGCGATGAAAACAAAAAGTTTTCACCGCGTATTTCTTACATCTTTTTGCGGTGAAAGCGGTAAATCGCAGTGCATTATTTTTTCAACCGCATTCAACGAACTTCTTACAAAAAGGAACTTCTGTACTCGCGTTTGAACTTCTCACCTCCTGCATTTCTACACTTCTTTCATTGCGCCATCTGTCACTTTTTTCTTTGAGATTTCTTCTGAATGTATATCAGATTTTATAAACGTTGAAAACAAACGCGCTGAAATTTTGTAAGAAATGCGGTGATTTTAGCGATGATTTTTTTTTGTAAGAAATGTGGTGAAACGCGGTGAAGTATTTTTTCACCCCATTCACCGCAATCACAGCATTTCTTTCAAAAATTTAACCAAAAACCTCGACTCGTGAGCATATCTTACCGAAATCACATTGCCAATCTTTCTCACTCTTATTGTTACACTAATATTATGATTTCTCTGATTTTTTTTCAGTGGGTTGTTGCATGTATCAAGTGAACACCTATCTCAGGCTTGGCAGGGCATATGGTTACTCGCCAGAGGAGTATTATGACAAAGTTGCAGGACTGGGAACGAATTTGGATAGGACCGACTTAGTTTTTATTAAGGTGAGAGTTCTAGTTTGTTGCGAATTCACAAATTATGTGCTCCTGTCGAGTAGTCTAGAATTATTTTCCACTGAAACAGATGTACACAACGAACAGAAATCAGAGGAAACAAGCTGAGCTGTCTATAATCAATAAAAAAGCAAAGTATTTTGATAAGAAGTAAAATAGAAACTATATTGAGCAACTCAAAAAGACCAAACCATCAAAAGAGAAAGATGCTTTGAAAATGCTTGAGTGAGACAACGTATGCAGCCTCTAAATGAAATTTTTGATGTTTTTCCTTATTGCTTTTGGCCATTCTCATAATCAATAGCAATTGTTTGTTCCTCATGACAGGTAGTCGTTAAGAGCTTGTTACATGATTGTTCTTGCTTTCTCAAACGGGTCCGAGGCTGCACCCGGAGGGTCCCATTCATCACGTGAAAGTTGGGTGGTGAACACAGCTTCGAGTGAAGTTTCCCCCGATTTAATAATTGTTCGGATTGGATTGTAACAATATGACTCCTAAGTCACGGTTAGAAATCAAATGGTGAAGGACAACTCGACCGAATTTCAGAAAAACACGCTGAAAAAGTTTATTATTGCACGCAGATCTCGCTAATGCGAACGGCGCAAAATGCATCGAATTTTGTGGAAACGTACAAAATCATTGCTTTTGAATCAGGACAACATTTCGTTACAAGATGGAAATGAGAGTTTAGCCGATTTATAGCCAAGTAATAAAATATAAATAGAACGCAATCTTAGTATGTAACATGGAGATGAATATATAACATCAGATATTTTTAACATCCGAATTCTCATTCTTTTCTTATTTGTGGTTACTGACAGTACGATTGAAAAGGCATAAAAAGGCGCCTCCGGTCAGCTTTATGCAAAGCTAATTTGCAACTCCAAAAGTTAATCGTGAGAAAGTATGTCTTTTTTGGACAAACCTTGCACTCAAACTGTCACGTGGTGCTAGGAAAATTGGCCGACAGGGCGTTTAGCCGACAAGGAAAAAATGAGAAATTTAGCCGACAGTTTTATCATAATTGGTAATAAAAGTCCATAATTGGTCGAAAAATCAGTAGTTCGGATGTGATAGATTCATATCAAGTCCCACGGGCCACTGAGGCATGGCCATGGCCCGCGAGGCATGGCCAGATGCAGTAAAATACGGTCCGACCACGGATGGACCTTCGTTACACTAATTGATGAAAAAACTGCGGTACATTTGTCCGCTTACGAAATAGTGTTTTAAATTGGCCAATCACAGCTTTAGAATAAGTGTTATTGCTCATTTCACTTAAATTGTTGGTTAAATTTCTCATTTTTTGGTTGTCGGCTAAACGCCCTGTCGGCCAATACGGCGGCCACCCTGTCACGTAAATATATTTTAGTAATCTTTAAAGGTCAGTGATTTTTTGCGCATTGTTTATTTTGCTCGACATTGACTTGAAAAACACTAATTGGTGTAGTGTGCGGATTTTAAGCACCTGCAGTTATAGCAATTGGTTCTTCTCAATGCTATCAATGAAAAATCAAAGCTTAAAGAAAAAATCGTATTATTTTTCAGTTTTGAGTATATTTCAAAAAAATGTGTCAAAAAACTAAATAAGGACTCTTTTTTCGCACCATTTTACTCACACTTAACAACAGTTGTTGCTTACTGCGAAAATCTCGATTTGTATTAATAGTTTTGCTGAAGTATCGGGAAAATATCGATACGGAAGATGAACTCTACCAGTCTTCCCTATTTCCAAATCCACATTGTTGAAAAATGATCTGAACATACGTTAAAGCCAGTTACATTAACCCTGCTGTTATTGATACATAAAATGGCACTACATCTGAGCCACTAAAACAAGTACAAGTTTTTACATATCATTAAATTTTATTTATTTCCTATTTTTTCTTATTTAGTCCGCAGAACTGGCACTGAATTGAAAGGCAGAAAGTACTGAAAAGTTTTCATACATAAATCAAAGGATTAAAAATAATTAGATCAAAAATTATTGAAAACGATTAGGCCTGTAATATTGCTCCCATAAATAGCAAAAATTGTTTAGCAAAAGTTGAATTTAAAATTCCCACTTTTTTTAAAGCAAAAGCTCTCTGAGAAAAAGCTCTCTGTAAAAATCAAATTTTGCAAATACTGTTTTCAAAAGATTGGTTTTCGTATTCTCATCGTGACCCATTTCAGGTAAATAACATTGACAGGCCTCAAATGCACAATTTCTGTATCGTATCTTCCGTGGTAACTAGTAACTAGTAACTCATTCACCTACCACTGGTATCAGAAGAAAAACACAGGAAAATATTGGCATCCTTGATGGTGCAAAATGACATCGAAATAGACAGCTTAGACCTAGATTTGACTCTCAGCTAGAAGTTGTGAATCTTATGAAGCAATACAAATTAGAAAGGAAATAATCAGAACCTTGATAGTGAAGTTTTCAGGCAAAATGGGAACCTACAGCCTGCACGAACGTGATTTCCCAACTGGGATTTGGATTCGGGCCCTTCAGTGTTTTAACGGGGCAATCACTCAATGAGTCGTTTATATTCCCCCCTCTGGGCGTCAGCGATGAGGTTGTCTTTTTCGAAGGATTTGAGCTGCTGGACAAACTGACGTTTGACTGGTTTCTTCACAATGTGATATGCAAGGATCAGCCAAGATTTTGCGGAATTGATGAGACACTAGATTTGGAAGAGCGAAAGCGGCCTAGAGTTATACCTAGAAAGCCTTTTCCTTCACGAACAAGGTTTCCCCCCAGTATTGGAAAAACAATAATAAATATTCGCTGGTAATATTGATCTCATAGTCCTTTTCGTGTGCTATAACATCATGAGAAATTTAACTGGATGCTGTTTAGATGCACAATAAAACTTTGAATAAAACTTTAGATGCACAAATTATTCCTTTTTGTAGTTAAATGTTTTGCTTCTAGAGACCATAGATCCACCAATTAGGGCTTATGTCTCACTGGTTTATGTAAAAAGTGCGATTTCTACGTAAACCCAGGTTGAGGTATGGTAGCCCTGATCAGACAGACTTAGTCGTGCAAGGAGCAAGGGTGGGGTTAAAGTGCAGCCCAGTGCCAGAGTCCGGAGCTTTGAAGAAGTTAATAAATATGGAGCATCAATCAAACTGACGTATGAGTAAATGGCTACTGGTTTAAGGCCAAACGATGAGATGCAATAACTGTGTTAAAAACATTAAACTTGACTACCCGCAGGCTCAGACTGTTGTTAATAACCATTCATCATCATATGCACCCAGAGTATGATTCGATGTGATCAGACAATAATGCGTATGGGCTTATGAAGTTCACTTCATAACCGAAAACTTACATGAGTTAAAGAGATTAGCATGGGTAGTCTGCTCCTATTTTCGATACTTACACATCTTGATAATTGATATATAGAAAATCATACATTTCCAAGTTCAGTGCATCTTGATAGCATATTGTTTGGCTTTTTAGGTATTTATACTCATTCTTCCTAGATATTGAAGTGAATCTTCTTCCTAAGTTATTGAAGAAAACTCACTGGCGCTGTGCATAGCGAGAGCTACAGCACCGCAAATAGATATTAATACTCTCAAAAGAAAAGAACAAGCATAAAACATATCAAGTTAAAAGACTGAATTGAACTCAGCTTTTTGAAAAAAATTCCAGACCATATCTTGCCTTATTTTCAGAAAATTGTTCGGTAAGGTGAAAAAGTGATTGGTAAAATAAGCAGAAAAATAAATATGACTCGGTTAACTGTAAAAAGTGGAAGCAGTGAAAGAAGCATAAGTATGAATGTAATTGGTTACTGAAGATCTATTATAGGCAGTAATTAGGATCGTCAGATCTCAGATCCTAAGCACTTTCATATATCAAATATTGAGTGGTTAGAGTTTTTTTGCCGAGATATGCTTCTTCGTTAACAAAAAACAACTTATGCTTGATTTCTTTTGAATTGATGGCCACTTTCATTGTGAGCTTACTTTCGGGATTGTCCCATTTCATTAAAGAACGAAACAGTATATTGAGCTTACTTCCAAATGGGTGCATAAGAATAGACGCAAAAAAATAATGAGTTTCTGGTCAACACGATCAAGTTATACCACTCTTAGTAGCAAAGAAAACAAGCTGCCCAAGTTGCCATTAATTAGTAATCATACTAAGATCGTATATGATACCATACAAATCAAGACTATATATTGCTATGATCTTAAAAAGATTTTCTTTATTTCATGTATGCTGTAATAAAACTAAAAAACCATAAACAATGGCGTTCGGATAGACGTTGAATAAGCATATACGATTTTTAATGAATACTAAGAAATTTAGAAATCACATATGCTCTGAAATAGATTTCTCAGAATCCACGTATGATCTTGGTATGCAACGAAATCATTAGGATCCTACTATGAAACTTAGGATATAAGATTGTGTTACAGCTTCTTCGTGATACTTCTTTACTATCTCGAACCGCGAGAAAAACTGTCCCCTCTTTAGGCGAGTTTTTAAGGGCGGCAGAAGAAAAAAAGAGGCTGATTACTAAAAGACACAAAAATGTTCTGGATAGGCCAGAATCTGAAAATAAAGCGAAACTAATGTAGCACCCTAACATATATAAATGAAAAAAAAAATAAAAAACGAAATGGGATAAGTCCCTATACGGGTTCAAAGAAGAGGTAACCAAATAAAAATCAAATTTCCGTTTATCAACTTTTGTCAAACTAAAAATAACAACAAAAATTTGCAGACACGAGCTACAGATGGACTACAAATTTTACTAGATTTAGGAATTTTCCGCATAGGATAAGGAAATTCATCTCAACATAAACCGGAAGAAAATAAAAGAAAAAATATTAAAACACATTTTTGTGAAAACTAAAAACTAATTCTTTTTGAGAGAATTAGTTTTCAAAAACCTTAAGCGAGACAAGCTTATGCTAGTAAACACATCCCAAAAAAACTGTGACTAAAAAACTACCTAGAAAGCCTAAACAATCTTAAATTTTTTTTAATCTCTGAGAGTTTTCATGTGGTAAAAAACAGCACCGCAAAAATTGTTGTGAGGCAGTTTTTTTGAAGGTTCCAAACTTTATTAGGGACTTTTAATAGCAAAAGGGCCCTATTACTGAGGTGAACGCATAGCTAGGAGCATAAAACTGTTATCGAAAATCTTTGACCTACAATTTAATTTTCTCGCGGAGCCAAGAGGTTTTCTACCTACTTTCGCATCTGATCACAAAATGGATGATGACGTTTTTCTTCAATCATTTGTAGATTGTTTTTTGATTCTTTTGTTTTATGACTTCAGATATGTATACATAATTAGCATTTTTCTGCTTAAGCGGCATTTATGTTTACGGATGATTTTAATAGGGTAGTCAAGATTCAATAAAACCATATATGAATTAGTTTGATTACTAAGATGCTTTTGTTATGAGGGCGTCGTTTGGTCGTTTTCTCAATTTCTGACTGAAAGTACGGCAGGACTTGTTGGTATGGTTATTGTGCTCTATTTTAAAGCATCAATCAATTTTTTTAATGATCTTAGTGTGATTGTCAAGATTTCATACGAATCATATATGACTTTGTATTGTTACTAAAAACCATATATGGCTTTGCATGATTGCTAAGAATAAATATTGAAAGCCAGATGGTGAACGCTTCTGTTGAAGACAATGAATTTGCTTGGACCCAAAAATTATATATTTTGGCTGTGTCAGCAACTCGTGTCGGACTTTTATTGACCAATATTCAGATCCTAATTACAAATTTGGCATCACTATCTCAGCGTTTTCTTAATGACTCTAAAAAACCAGCTATGATATCCTTAGCAGTGGTCTCACAGGGTACATCCAAAAAATGATAGCGAGTAGAAGGATTAGCTCTCAGTTCAGTCAATACCATAGCCATCTTCAAAGCTACCTTTTAAAGATTATTGTTCCGACCCTCTTGAGGGGGGAGGAACTATATACTCAAATGGTTTTTTTTGTTCCGTGAATTTTCGCCGCTCGATATATTCATCGTAGAGAGTTGAAACTGGTATCATTAGAAAGCTCGTCCAGCGTAGAATATGGAATTAAAAAGATTTTTTTAATTTTCGTTTTCTACAGGGAGTTACCGAGGTTTAAATTTCTGAGAAAAGAAGAGTGAATTCACGTTGTTTTTATTCACATTTTCCCGAATTTTTGCCTAATTTTCCGTCAATTTTGGTAAAATTTGTTATAATTTTTAAGAATAGTGTCGTTGATTTTATTTTTGAAGACGAACAAGCTTTGTTGATTGTTTTGATTTAATTTATTTGGTCAAAAAATCTGGATAAACATTTCAAAATTTTGCCTTTTTCATCAAAAACAGCACGAAATAAGCTACTTTAGACCACTTTGATTAAATTTGCAGACATTACACCCCCAAACAACACTCACACAATCTTTGTAGACTCAGAGGGGGCTATTTCTACTTCAGAGTCCACTGAGAAGGCACTGTAATTAAAACTTTGCCGTTTTTTGCTAACTTTACTCGTTGATTATCAAAAAAGCAGAATTTATTTTGAGTTTTCAACTAACAAATTATCTATATCTACAACATTCGAAAAATCAATTGTTCCTAACTGACAATAAGTATTAGCAGGGCTAGTTTTGGGCCATTCTTGGACTGTTACAATCCAAAAAAAAATCGGGTTGTAACCAGTCGGTCTTTTTTTTTAAAAAAAAAGACATTTTTTTTAATAATAAAGAATAGAACATATCAAATCAAAGCTCAGGAGTGACAGCTCCAACCCATTCGCTTGCTAAGCAGCTCTAAGCTAAGGCATTCAGTTTTTTAATTGAAAGTTTATTGTGGTTTCTTTTTTTAAAAATATTTGACTTTTCAATAAATAATGGCTTAATTAACTTTTCCTCAATTTTTTTCTTAATTTGTTCAACTTCCAGCTTAGTGTCAGCAATGAAAGACTGCTTCCCCTTTCTAATGATTTAACATTTATTCTCGGTTGCAGTTTTAAGCCTGAAGTTATTGTTTTCTGGCTTTGATACTACAAGATGCCAGATTTTTGTTTGTTTTGATATTTGCCAGTTTTTCGCGTTTTCTAATTTTGTCACATTATCACATTATTGACAGTTCTCATGTCACCTTATCAGCATTCAGAATAAGGCACAATTGAACTTATTAAAATCCTGAAAGATATACATCATCGTTTTAACGGCCTCGACGCCTCTTTCTTGAAGAAATCAATTGAATTTTTTAATTTTGTCTCTAACTGTCATTTATACGTTGTCGTTTCGGTCGTATGAAATTTCCTGTATAGTGATAGCTGTCATTGGCTTTTCATGGAAGAATAAAAGAACCAATATTCTGATATTAGTAGATAGCTGATGGCTTTCATGACTTTGAAAACAATCGTTTTCCAAAATTAAAAAAAAAAAACTTTCTAACTTCGCAATTTTGTTCTTTTTATGTTTCTTTTTGTTACCTAATCTCGTTAGTTAGTTACAGGTCAAATATGACATTATGGGTGTCAAGGGAATAAAAGGGATTGGTGTCCCAAATCTTTTGTTAAAAAGAATTTGTTATGACCTTACTGGCTTCGACACCGGTTTTTCACATAAAAAAAGTAAATTTATTTGATTTTTGTCATATTTGACGTTTTTTGTAGATGCAAGAATTATTCTGGATAATTACAGTTCTCAAGGGCTTCCTTTTCATGAATAAACGAACCTATTTAAGTAGCTCTTTTTGTAATTAATGCCTTTCATGACCTTGAATGTAATTTTTTTTCGAAAAAAAAATTTACAATCATTACATACTTTAGCACTTCGCTTTTTTGTCTAATTGTTACCTAGTCTTACTAATGAATTGCCACGTACTACATTATTACTGTTTGAAGAAAGCGCAATCAAATATATTTTGAGTGCCAAAATTTGGCTTGACGGTTTTGACAGCGTTTTCTGGCAAGTTTCAATTGAAATTTTGTTTGTTCTTTGTTGTTCTTTTTAGCCGCTTTAAAAAATGAATAAGGACAGGTCCTAATGCGCTTCTATAGAAGCAGTGGTAATCGTAAATTTGTGGTAATATTCATTGATTCCTAATGGTATTTATTACTTTGAAGTTAACTGTTTCAAAAAAATAAGTTAATTTTTTCACTTTACTGTTTTTGTTCTTTCTTGTATAATTGTTAGCAAACCTTTTTATGGACTGGTCGCATATGTTTTCTGGTGATTTATAAGTTATTTTTGTTTAGTTTTCGGTTTATCTGACGGTATGTTGACTTTGTTATTAAATTTAGTTTTTAAGAGGGACATAAATTTTTTGATGTAATTAATGTTTGTTGCTGTTGTTGTTGTTTGATTCTGCTGTTCGTCTTGACTCGCTTTCTTAATATTGACATATTACAGCAATCTAATGCATCAACTTTTACTCCACTGAGTTATTTGCTTTGGAGTTATTTGCTTTGTTTTTATCTTATCGTTCATACAGAATTTTTTGAAAAAGACTTGGGCTTTTTTGGGATTCGCAAAAAATAATTTTTGGGTTTTTCTATCTGTTCCTCATTTGGCAGACAATTATGCCAAAATTGTGGATGGGCGGGGTCGGAACCTTATGTGCCATCGCACATTTCCGAGCCGCCTTGTTTTATCTTATATTAGATGAAGCGTCACACAAACATAACCCAATATACTTTATTTTCAAGATCGCGCAAAAACAACTACCCGATTTCTATTCCTAAAGGCTGGAGATGAACTTGCCCAGAAACAACCAGGAAACCTGACGTTGTGAACATTTGTGGTGTCTTTTCAATGTTTCTGTGTTTCTTGGCAACCAATTTCATCATCGTGGATCTCATATGTTTCAGTACCACAGAAAATCCAACTTTCTCAGTTTATATCATCTGCAGCGCTTCACCTTCGGTGAGTGCTCGCTGCATATTAACTAAATGTGTAAAAATGATCCAGTGAAGCTTAGAGCGGGCAGATGAACAAGCTCCAGATTGACCCAAAAATTATTTTATTTTTAAAATCCTGTCACCTCATGCTGTCTTGTTTTCAACTACGTAGAAACTTTCGCCTCGTCCAGAGCCTCGTCCAGAGCAGACGCACAAATAATATCAAAAATGCAGATAATGACAATCTCAAATGGTGCCTTATTATGAATTTATGAGAAAAATTTTGTTTTTCCTATTTTTCTTCGTCCGCATAATTTGATGGAAGTATTTTAAGCAATATTTTTATTCATCACCCAGTGAAAGCAAACAAGAAAAAAGAAATCAAGAAATTAAGTCTTTTAATTTCTTCTAACTTTGTTTTTTTTTCGTCAAGTATTGATGTCATTTATTTAAGCTCAATTTGTACGCATGAACTATCAAAAAGAATAAGAAAATGTCCCTATTGGTTAACACTAACTTAATACAACTTCAGTTGTTTCAATCTATTTCACACTATCTGAACCAACAATAAACAGATAAAACAGTCCGATCAAAACGTACAGTTAAACATTCGTACGCCCAGTGAAAACAAAATGCGTAAGTTATTCATCTCATCTGAATATATGTCAATCAGAAGCTCAACCCATAGATTATGTTTGTTATTTTTTGATAGATGTATTTACAACCACTTGGACATTTGTTGGGAATATTTTTCTAGGTCATTTTGTCGGTTTTCAATGGACTCTTTTGTCTGGAACTCTATTGTCTCAGAAGATTTTGCAATTTGGGATAGTTTTTTCATTCTAATTTTTGAATTGTAGGTTATATCAGTGAAACAAATCTTAAAAGTATTGGTTTTTTCTCTGTATGTTTTTTCTCCATTTTGTCTCTCTCTGTCTTCCTCTCTTTCTCCCTTCAACCTCACTTGAGATGCTGCTTTTGACTGCAAACTATGTTTTCCGATCAATCGCCACTAGTTCTTGGAGACTGATAGATGCTTAGAATCCAAGTACTACGAAGATTCCGGAAACGATTAATTTGAAGTGGACCCATTTTTTGATTAAATTTTACCCAATCTGCCCAGTTTCCCTAATGACTATGTGGCCGCTTAAGTGTATACGAAAATGATTTTGTTATATCCCTTGTTTAAAAATTTTTTGACTAAGAAAGAAAGAAATTACAATGATATATTTTTACTTCATTCAACCTCAATGTTTAAGTGGGATAAAAACGATTGTAACTGAACCAGATTTGCTATGATGTCTCAAAATCCAAAGACAGAGACTAAAAACGAAGCGTTTTAGCTCTCTCAAGAAAAATCGACCTTGAAAAAATTATCTTTTAATTTGCACCGTGAAACAGAATATACTATTCCATATTTTAACTTTGAGACTTTATTATGCATATGGCGGGTTCGAACATTTGGTGCAAGCAAACGCACATGACAGATCTTCTTTGTTGCATCGCAAAAAGTATCCTTCTATGCAAAAATACCTTCTGAACCGATGTTTTCCATCTCTTCATTAATGAATCATTTGCTGAGGAAATGACTGCAGATCTAATAAATTTTAAGGAATAGACAATTGTTAAATTTAAATATTTTCAAATATCATTTGAACACAATCATAGATTTAGGATAGCTGAGACAATGCACTCAAAATTTTTAAAAAAATTTTTTTTTCTAAAATTTCATTGATATTTTTTCCCTGAAATGAAGACTGAAATCAAAAACTGAATGTTAAAGAGTTACTAGATTTGTTGCACAGGTAACGCGCAACATTTTCAAATAATTTAACTCAGGCATTATGCTTATACTAAACTTAATTGTTGGCGTCCAAAAATAATTGGTATGGTTTATATGAGTTTCTAATTTTGAAATCAAATGGTAAGATTTATCAAGTTTCAGTTTCTGCGTCAGCGTCCGGGTCGAGAAATTTAAACTACTGTGCTTTTATGCGTTCAATTAGCCTAAACTGGACAAAGCCTATTTCTAGATTATATTTTTACCGCATCTGGCCATGACTCTTGGGCCATGGCCATGCCTCAGCAGCCCGTGGGACTTGATATTAATCTATCACATCCTAACGTGAGACCAGTTTTCCCCAAAAAATATAATTTTTCTCTTTCGGCTCATCGCGAAATCTGAGTTTTTTCACTTCAACATCCATATCCTATTTTAAAACACGGAGAATTTGTTGAGCAATCAACCAATCAGAGAACAATGTTCCCATTTTCTCAATTGTGATTGACCAGCAATAAAATTTCTATGTTTTGGTATGTCTGCCATTTTCACTAATGCCATTTGACTCACCCAGTGTCCTTCAATGTATTGCAACAAAAAGCTTAAAGGCTAAACGAACCAATAGATATCCCACTTTAAACAGTTTTAATTGCACACTTTGAAACAGTTTTCATGTTCAGACTTTCGTGCGTTTTTCGATTCTTTCAGACTATTCAAATTTGAACCCACTGCTGTGTTCTTTTTTGGTCTGGACAGACTGCTTATGTCTGGGACCTTGACACGGGTTTGAACATGCCAGTCCTAGCTGCCAAAGTTTGACTCGTGGTATATTCTGGTAAAGATTTAATTCGAAATTTTGACCCGCAAAAGTTTGTTTGGTAGAAAGAGTGAAAACAGTAATGACAATTAGTATGAACCATCTGGTAGATTCTCAAGCTCCCTAAATGAGACATCTGCTAGCCAAACTGACACTATGAGACTGAAATATGTCTCGCACCAAACACGCCAACACTTTTCCCTGAAATTCAGTAAACCAAAAAAAAAATCACCACCATTCTTCCTATTTTTCATTGCCTGTTCCGTTTGGTGACCTATGGCTCATAGCTAACAAGTACCTGCATAAATCTCGAACAGGAAAAACAGAATTGGATGACTGTTCGAATAACTATTTCATCATGACAATTATAATCATTAAAATGACCATTACTTTATCATTCGTGCTTTGCCATTTGAGAGCTTTTTCATTTCTAGCCTGTTTCTAAAGCTTCAATGAAAAAGTAGTCGAAGCTGATATACAAAAAAGGTTTGACGATCAGTGGACTGTTTATCAGTACTTTGAAAGACTCAACTACAAGATTCCCTAACTATGCGCCAGTTTCTGTATGCTCATGAGTTTTTCGTTCTCTATTGATCCTCAGAGGATAAACAAGGATTCTCGTCGTTTTCATTTTATTTCACAACCTGGTTTCGATGAACTAATATGCGTGTTTGTTTATACCAAAGCAATTAAGTTTCGAGGCCTCTCTGAATAACAAATAGGCTTCCATGTCAGTTGTTACTACTCACTAAGTTTACATAGTCAACTCAGAGATGACACGACTGAAAGGGGTCTCAATCAAGGTGGCAATATACCTTGTCATTTTTGGTAAGTTTTTTACTGCGCCAATTATGAGGAATGTTCCCGATTTCCTATTTATCCGAGACAGGGTACTTTAGAGCAAACTAATTTGTTTGGTGGCGGTCAAGCAAGCCGATACGCAAGCAAGCCGAATTTTGAAAACGAGGTCAAGTAAGCCGAAAAAGTTTGGGATAGCGGTATTTTAAGTTGCCCCTGGCGGGCCGGTGGGCGCGCTAACCGGCCCGCGATTTCTGGATTGTATCCCACAGCGGATGAGAGGCATGGCCATGGACAGCATTAGATGTCTAAAAATTGACGTAATTTTGTTTCTTTGGTGCATTGGAATTTAATATGCACTATAATACTACGAGCAGTATTGATTGTAACGGCTAACAATGTATTATTTCCTATAGATTACATAACTTTCGACTTGATTTTCTGTTGGCTTACTTTTACTTCGGCTTCCTTTGTGTTCGTTAAATTGTTTCTTGAGTCACGGCACGTTCCAACTTCACGTTAAAAATCTCCGCTAAGATTGCAAAAATAATCTCAGCAAACTAAATCACTGTTTTGGAGAAGATGCCAGAGTTTACAATTCAGGAATTCTAATCAAAACCTGACGAACTAATGTTTGTCAGGTTTTATTATCTAAAAAAGTTACATCAGAATGCGAGAAAAGTAACTGAAAGTTATCAATTGAGTGGAGTGATACTGGGCGGTATTTTGAGATCTAATCCATACAAACTGTCATCAGAAAGCAGTAATTTCACTAGTATTAGCTGCCGTTTCGAAAAAAGAGGTGCTTCTGTGAGTTTACTTATCTAAATACATATATCACAAGATAAATATTTCCAATCTCAAAAAATCCCACAGCTGAAGCTTAATTGTACAAAAAAATACGCAAAAATACAAATTTTTGTTGTTCAACTTTAAATTTTTCAATTCCACATCTGGTTATTGCTGTACTGTAACCATGCGCAGTTCATTTTCGTAATTCTGTATCTGAGAATAGTAAAATTTATCAAAATTAGAAAAAAACAGTATAATTAGTAAAACAAAATGGTATCAATTTTGTACAGATAAATTGTTTTACAGGCAGAAAAAGTTTGATACAAATGTTCATACTCATTTCTAAAAATAATTATAAAAGCTTCTGATATAGTTGAATTTACGGGTGCTTACAAGGGTTTATTTTCAGTTGGTTTCTTTTATGTTATCACTTGGTGACACATGGTTCACCTTCATCAGTGGACACATTGTAGACCCCGACCATCTTCTGTTGAACAATTGTCGACTTTGACCAATGTTATGGTAGCAGCTATGGAGGTAATGTTTTGGAAACACTAAAAAAATTATTTTAGTGAGCATTTCGATGGCTTCGCCGAATATCGGAAGAGGTTTGAATGAGACGTTGGATATACTTCAGCAAGTATATTATCTGAGTTTTCTTCTGCCATCTTACTTTGACCTCTTGGGCAATCAGTGCAACCAATTCAGGTATGAAAGAAAATTTCTGTTGATTCCATGAATTTGCAATGACCCCATCAAATGGGTGGGTTACGTTGCAAAATCTCTTTAGGTAAATATAATAACCCTGCATGAGGTCCGCGACCCATGACAGGTATTGGCCAGAACAACTTTGATTGCGGACAAGGGGGCCCGGTGCGACCCATTACAATGGTCTGGAAAAAATTTCGTCCGTAACTTCCGTTTGGCCAATAGCAATTTTTGGTGTGATCAGCATGGCCATTATCCACTTTTCGATCTATTTGCTCTCGCCAGTACCCACACTTTGGTCTGTTTAGTCTAACTGATAACCACATTTTGGCCTGTTTGGTCTGGCTAATTTCCACATTCAAGTCTGTTTGGCCTAGTCAACACCCAAATTTCGGTCTGTTGGGTCTGGCCAATACCCAAATTCAATGCCAAAAGGTTCAGCCAAAAGAAGACCAATTAACCTGTAAATTGTGTAAATGTGTGCTGCATTGACTGTTTTTCAAAATATCAGCCAATCTTTGTTGACCAACATCTACTTCTGGATGATTAGATGACCTCATCAAACTAATTTCCGAAAATCGCATTGGTCTGTAAATCAACGTCTATTTCACTATTTTCTTTAAAACATTCACATTTGCTTCTACACTTCAGAAAAAGTAAACGAATGGATTATAAACTTCATTGGAATCTTCCGCACGTTTGAGTGGGTCTGGCCAATGGTCTGGATCAGAGTCTGTTTCGTCTGGACAATGGCCTGGATGATGGTCTGGCCTAAGGTCTAAACAATGGTCTGGACTAGCGTCTGTTCAGTCTGGGCAATGGTCTGGACAGATTCTGTTCAGTCTGGAAAAAAGTGGCCAGAGAATTTTCGGTCTGGCCAATACTGTCTTGGGTCGCGGACCTCATTCTAAGAAAAACTAAATAACAAAAAGTTTTAAAAAATCTAGCTTGTATACCTCCCTTAAAAACGCCACAAGAACTTTACGACGCTAGTTGGCACAGGCACTATTTTAACCAGTAAAAACTCGAAAAAAATAGTTTGCACAAATTTTCTGACTCCAAAAATAGTTGCATTTAAATCAGCTTTTTAAACGAATTCCAATGATTGACCTAATTGTGGGGCGTAAATGAAAGTGGAGTCATTAAATGCGATTTTAGTCTTCAATTACCGTTCTAGGTAAAATTCATACGAGAATGAAATTGGAATAAGCACTTGTAATATTTTTATTGATTTTATCAGTTTTGAGCTAAATTAAACAACAAGGCTCACTAATTTGCATTTGCACAATATCTTGTCCGAGCTCGCTCAACGAAGTTTTTGATTACATTGTCTATCGAATGACGAGTAGAGAGAAAATTTTTGACAATTCCTATAATTTTCAACAATAATTGGTGTATTCAATTAACAACCTTTTTAAGTTCAAACGACCAAACAAAAGAAACAGGGAATATTTTAATAAAATAAGGATATAGTACCTGCCAGTAAGGCAACTAAAGGACGATACAAACTAAAATCAAATAAGAAGGATTAATTACGACCAAAACTCTTCATCCATCTAATTAAAAAACGTATTGACAATCCAAAATATCATCAGATAAAAACTTTAAGAAACAATTTAACTTGCATTTCACCAGCAGAGATATATTGGAATTGTCCTGATTGAGATTAATTAACAATAGAGAAAAAACATAAGAGTAAACTTAAATAATAAGCTAATATTTTTTGAAAACAGTTCCTTTCAAATACCGAAATCCATTAACTACCAACTGAAGTCATTAAACCGCTTCATTCTTATCTTCGTCCGCAACCAAATGAGACATTTCATTATCCAGACTATTCATTATGTCTTGTGATTAATGTGTCTCTGTATATTGACTTGTGATTGACTTGTGATTAATGTGTCTCTGTGATAATTGTACACGACAGCAAAAAAAAAACTCAAAATAGGAAAATGTTTGAAAATTTTTAAAAACTCACAGTTTCAAAGCCGATGAACCATTATTTCAATGATGAAACAGCAAAGAAGAATTTATTAAAATCCACTTGAAGGAAAATGCGACCCTTTTCTTTGATGAGACTACGCTATCCTCGGCAGAAATAGGAAAAAATATGACAAATTTCAAAACACATCTATTTGTTTAAAAAAAGTTTTCAAAACCGTAAGTCCTAACTATCGTGAGCAAAAATAAAAAATATTTAGTGTTGGGTGGCTGTTGAATAAACACCATTGTTCCAAATTGCGTCATAGACTTTTGGCAAACATAATACTCAACAAATCAAAAATAAATGATTCAACTTTGATGAATATCGATTTAAATTAGGAAAATACCGCTAAAATAAAAGTTGCACTAAAAAATTTTTAGAATGAGGAGGTAGAAATCGCCCTCATTTGAGCAAACGAAGATTTTTTCAGCAATTTTAGCTCTGTTTTCTTAGTCAATTTGGATAAAATGGACGCAATAAATTTAGTTGTTGCCATTTTTTAAAAGAAAAATGTAATAAGAGCAAGTTTTCCCAAAACTTAACCAAAATTTTATTCAAAGAGCTGATTTAGAAAATTCAGCAACATTATTTTATTTTTAAACGTGGAAATAATGTGATTTTTGTTAAAAATTTATGAAAAATGTGAACAAAAGAGCGAAAGTGAAGACAACGTTCAGAAGACTTTAAAGCACAGTAACTTCTTTGAAACAGCAACCTATTTTTTTTAAATCTGATTATCTACGTCTGACAAGCTTTCCAATGATACCACTCAAAAAAATTTAAGATGACTAAATTGGTAAAAATTGACAATTTTACGCAAATTGTAAGCAGATAGAGAACAAAAGAACCTTAATAAATAGATTTCTAAGACGGCTTGCTAAAGCAATTGGAGTTTTCACTAGTCAGAAACGACTACAAAATGACAACGACTGAAGACAGATCTCTAAAATATGCAAACACAGTGTTTCAGCCAAAGTGTCATAAGTTTTTTTGCTGAAAATATAATGCTTTAATTGGCCCTTTTGAGAGTAAGTTTGATCTATCAATAATTGAGCTTTAGTTGAAATCATTCTGCTCTGTAATTAACTTTTAAGAAATGCTGAAAATTGTTTTAAAAAGGAAAGCGTCACCTCACAATCCAAATAAATTTTAAAAATGCCACAATTAGACCTAAAGTGCTCTTAATGTAGCTCCCTGTAAATTAAAACATTAGACAAATTGCTAATTAGACAAAAAAAGTCACAATAACTAACTCTTTATTAATATTGGATAGTTATCCACTTGCGAATTAGAACTTTCCTTTATTGGACACAGTCATAAGACTAGAAAAAAAAATCAAAAGCATGCAATACAAGAAAAAAGAAACATATAAATTTTTCGAAATTTTTTTTGTCGGAGTTTTATTTCATTGTGTTTCATTTGAACATAAATTGGACTTTTCATAAAGCTGATCTCTACGTGAAAACATACTTGTTCAATTTGGATGAAAAATTCACATTATTTTAAGATTGACAGACACAAAATACAATTCGAACCGCTTTTCTTTGCAGAAACCAACAATGAGACTAGAACTGGCCTTGCTATCGAAAGAAAGCAGTCGAAAAAAAATTAATATTAACTTTAAATTGAATTAAATGAATTCTATCACGATAAATTCTTACAAGATGAATTCATAGAATATTATCCACCAGTCAGGGTTCGATGGGACAATATCATATAAGGAAATTCAATTTTATTCAACAAACTTTTTATTTTCATTCGACAACAAAAAAATTCGAGGCGCAAGTATGATTAAAAAACAAAGATTTGCCAAATATTCGAATTTTCAACGTTCAAAAAAATTTTGAAAAGTGCAATTGATTATTTTCAGTAATAAAATATTAGTTTTTCTAAATTAGGAACAAACCATTGAATTTACTTTCATAAACTTTCAGAGAATATTGATTGTTTCCTAAAACTAAAAGGTCTGACGAGTAAAGAGTATCTGAAAGATATGAACGCTTTCAAAAACAATTGATTGAGTCACCAACAACTCCAGGAAACAATGGAATCTGATCAGCGAAGTCAGAAAAAAAATCTAGAACTGGAACAAAAGTTCTCTCTTTAAAAAAATACTTAGATGATGTAAAAACTGGAAGCAAAAAAATAGAGATTTTGCTGAACTACTAGTTTAGTAAACATATGAATATCTTTCGAATGATCCAACCATCAAACAAAACTTTCAGCCAAATTTGTTCTCCTTATTTGTTCTCTCCTAATTTGGTCAAACCTAACTTGATCTCTTTTTGCATCTTTATCACATTTGGGTATCGCAAAAGCTCTCAACAACCTCAATAAAAAAACAACTGGGTCCTTTGGTTATTCCGGTTTGAGAATTAAAAGATGTTGCTAATATTTTAGCAGAGCCGAATTGTTTTTCTCTTTAAAAGATTCTTAAACAAAGCAAATATCCCTCTCTACTGAACTTGGCAAATGTTACGCCTATCCACATAAAAAGGAGACACTGAAAAACCGCTGAATTATAGGCCTATTTTTTGAATACTGCTTTGTGAAAAGTTCTTGAGATACTAATCAAAGATCATTTTGAGGACCACCTATCAAAACTCAATCTAAAATCGAAATCACAGTTTGGATTTAGAAAAAATTTTTCAACAATTGATGCTCTTGTTTATCTGAATTAAACTTTAAGCCAGAAACTTGATGAAAAAAATTAGTTACTCCAGCGTTTTTGAAATTGTCAACAGCTTTTGGTTCAGTTGATAACACGTTTTTACTAGAAAAGCTGACAAGTTTTGGTTTTTGCTCTTCGTCTGTCTTTTTGATGAAGAGTTACCATTGTAACTGGCATCAACGAGTAGCGATCTCAGAAGCTGAATCTGACTAGCTGGAGCTTAGGCAAGGAGTTCCATAGGGCACAGTTTTAGGAACAATTCTTTTCAATCAAATATGTAAAAAATCTATCAAATTTCATCAACTGCAGTTTAATCCAATACGCTGACGATGCAGTTTTTTATACTTTCGGCAAAAAAATTACCGATTGCCATTTAGAGTAATCGATTTCCTCTCTTGTTGACTATTTTTCATGCCGTTCTTTAAAACTGGTTTTAGAAAAAAACAGAGTTCATTGTCTTTGGCACTTCATCCGCAGCAGAGTCTGTTAAAGTTGACAACTATATAAGAAAAGTTAAGAATTTGAATTAACTCGGAGAAATTTTGGACAAAAAGTTGTTGTACCAACCACAAGTTAAAAAAAATACTCAGCAAGTTTGTGCAACGAATAAAAACACCTTATGTCCTCAGAAACCTAGTACCATGCTAATCGCGCAAAATCCTATTGATTGCTCTTTTAATTAGTCATCTCCAGTACTCAGCTCTTTTGCTATCTTGCATTTCAAAAAATCTTCTGATAACCTTTGAAAAGCAACACAAATGGGCCGTAGAAGCCTGTAACTTTATCGATTTGACAATTTCTCATTTAGTACCAAACTAGGTAATTATATACGGTCAATTAAACAACTGCTCGAAATGCAGAACAGCACTGTATGTTAATCAACTCTTAACATATAAGAAACCTGTTTTCCGGGGAATTACAAGACTTAGCTTGCCAATTTTGACAGACATTCAAAAGCGGAAACCATTTTTCTTGAAGAGAGGTCAAAAACATCATGGCTGGACAAAAGTGTCATCGGAAGAGAGTTATCATTTAATAATTGTCTTGAAAAAAGCTTGAAATCGAATTGATCAAAAAGGCGATTTAAAAAGGTCTTCTAAAACTTCTTTTTCCAACAGTTTTAGAAGGACCAAATGCAAACCATTGTCGGGAATGTTTCTTGGAAAATTTTTAGGTTTAACTATCTCGTCATTTGTGAGTTTGTATGCTCACATCTGAGCTTAGAATTTGCCTGTTTTGCTTAGAAGAAAATCCTCTATCTGTTACTTATAATTTATTTATAATTTATGTTACATCTTTACGCTGCCATTAGTGTTACTTTTAGGTTCCCTGACCTATTTATACTCATTTGGAAATTCAGTGTTTTTTATTTTAGTATTGGTGTTTTTTCTAAAGCTAGGAGACTGGTTCAACAATCTTTGAATTTCCTGAGTTATATGCAATGAAGTTAATCCTGAGAAAATGCATTCTGTTCAATGTTCGGATAATGAATATCGTGAGTTAAAACAGTGTTCTCAATGAATCATTCATAAAACGCCGCACCCAAGTGTCGGGAGCTGCCCTGAGCTCAAGTGTTTCCCGTTTCATCTCGAGCCAAATGAGAGTTATGTTTTCACCAGATTTTGCAAAACTGAATACGCCCAAAAACAGTCGTTTGTCATGTGATAACAATTCTGGCTGTTTTTCAAAATGGTGCCTAAATAGGGCAAGCTCTAGCAAACAGGGCTAACAAGTGTTTTTTGTTTTGTAGGTTTTGAAGATTGTTTTAGAGAATTAGCACTCAAAAATATTGGTTTATTTTACATCTGCAACTCTCAACTGAACTTTAAAAAACGAAAAAAAAACGTACTTGTTGAACACTTCTTCGAACTTGACTATGTTTGTGGTCACCTTTAAAAGTCCATAGCCACCAGCCAACTTTTTCTTGTGAATTTGAGCATTTTCACTTTATTCCAAAACCTTTCTATTTTCTGTATCAGAATGCACAAAGTTGATCGACAGAGTGTAACAGTTGAATAAATCTTCACGAGCAAAAATTCATAGCTTAAATTTAGGAATATTAATCGAAATGTATGATGGAAAATTTAACGGGAAACATTACAAGGAGAAAATTTTTGAGCAGCTGGTTTATATTTTTTTAACAAAAATAATGAACAACAGCTCCATTTTTACGCAAGAAAATCTACAAAACAAGTATTCCAATCTATGTTATTGCTATATTTTGACAATATTTTCACAAAGAACTAAAAAATGCAAACATTTCTTGAAAACACCATAATAGAATGTTTGTTTTTAGAAGTTCAAAATATTTGTACTAAAAAAATTTACCTGACTCAACCATCAATCAACTTTTTAAATTTCACATTAGGTCATATATCATTCTTAGTAACCATTCTAAGCCATATATGCACTGATTGACTTCCTAGTAGTCATAAAACTATCAGATATACAATTTCATGAAAATCATAAGGAATCATGGTTTGTATAATCATAGCTTTTGATATAGGACGAAAAAGCTCTTCGGAGATCATACAATGTTGACCAACAAAAACATTGACTGGTGCCACAAATTTCCCGATAATGTATCTAACCATTACTTAATTTTTATTATATCGCATCTGCGGTCTGATTTTGAATCTGTTGGGGGGGGGGGGGGGGGGGGGAGGGGGAGGAGGGGGGTACCATTTGACAATGCGCAAGGGGGTTCTTTTTCAGGGAAATACCATCATGCATAAATTTCATCCCAGATGAGACAAAAATTGTTTGGGAAGGCTGGTAAAAACTATTTGAAAAGCGTGCTTTCTGTCTCATTTGTATTAAGGTTGTAAAATGTAACATACTTGTTGGACAATGGTTGCACAATTGTTCGTGTGAAATTACTCGCCAATTATAATTACCAATTTTACACCTGAAGACCCTAGTGTTATCTTTTTGTCATCAAAAATTTTTCTTTTGTTTAGCCGTCATTTCTGTGTACTGGGGTTTGGATCTTACACCAAGCAGGGAAACAGAGTGGCAACTCCTGATGACAGAGACGAATTCCACGCACTAATCAGCACATCTTTTTTCAATATGAATTGGTTTTCCTTCAAAAAAGAAGACGCACATAGCAGTAAGTGGATATCAACTGACTTTGAAAAACTTGTCAATTTAGGAACAGATATATTTTTCATTAGATGGTATCTTTAAGATCTGTATTCAAAAAGTATAACAATTTGTTGTAAATGTTTGTAGCGTAAAATGAGCACAAACTTGTATTATAATACAGCTGGGGAATACTCCTGTATCGATGAAGGGCCATCAATTTGTTTTGAGGTTGATTTTCAATGTAACACATATTGAGGTGTCTATGCTAGAAATTGCTTAAAAACGCAAAATTTGTGGTGAATCCGGTGAAAAGTTGTAAGAATGTCGGTTTTTGCGCTGAATGGTCTAGAAGCTGTGAAAACGAAATTTACATCTGACATTAATTCGCTGGTACAAAATCACGATAAATATTTCGCAGTGATTTCTTGTACTTTTGAACACATTTTTTGAACGCATTTTTGAACGGTTAAGCTTTGAAAAGAAAAATTTTACCGGTGAGAAAACATATTCTCATGAAAATTTTCTATCACTTCCAATGCATTAACCGCTAAAAATGAGAGCGCACTTTGCGGTGAAAGAGAATTTTTTTCTGTATTCACCGCAGTTCTTACTATTTTTTCGACAAGACTTGAACAAAAAAATTTTCTCGAAGTCTTTTACAGATAGTTCTGTTAGGACAGGGAGAGCCTTGGTCAATTTTTTTGAGAATCCTCAAACCACTTATTGTTTGTTTAAATAAAAAATCGTCAAAAACTTTGATTTTGAAGACTTGATAACCAGGTAATAAATCAATTGTTGAGAATTTTTTTGTATAATAGGATGAGACCACCGTGGCCGGTACCGTAGTCTTGAGAATGTAGTCCTAAACTAAACATCTCTAAGGTAATTAACTGTGAAAAGTGTTTGCTGTGAATTTTGTCGAGAAGCATATATGAAGTTCCAACACTTTCTGTTGGGAGATTGTAGATTATTTTTCTTCAAAGCGAATTTCTTCAATTTTGGAGACTTGCCGAGGAGATGATATTCATTGTTATGCGATAAAATTATACGGTCATTTTCATTGTTTTATGACAGATGTAATTTTTGCTCGTCTCTTAACCAAAAAAATCTGTGTGAGATACTAAGAGATACAAATTTTATGAAAGAATAAACAAAAATAAATGATAAATAATAACTTTTAATTATTTTTTATCGAATATATTCACTTTCACATTTTATTAAGACACAAATGTAAGTAAAACTACTGTAATGTTGTGTACTGGTAGATGCCTGTTGGGCTATATGTCTTCTGCATTTATAAGATTGAATAATAATTATTCAAAATTTCTGAAAGTTTTAAGCTACGGCCGGCAACATCTTTTAGTAATGATAAATTTTTAACGAAAAATTTGGTAACTTCAAGTGTTATATTGAGGAATTTTAGCTTCCATAATTCAAAATAAATATACAAGTAACTGTGAACTAGCGTCAAGCACATATGAACCTCATCAATATTGTCAACCGTTGTTTTTCTCCAATCATTATTGATCAATATTTCTCATTTTTTTCGGAACAAAATTTCTTTGCATTTATTTTGATTAAAATGTAATGAAATCTGTGATAGAAAAAATTTTGTTTTCAAAAAGAAAGAAAATCTGATGTTTTTTTATCAAGTGAAATGGCTATCTAACATTCCAATGCTGACTTCCCGTTGGTAACAATTTCGGGAACTTCGACAGCATTCCGTTTTTTGGTAACTGCTATTACCTAATTCAGGTTTGTCAAGAGTTTGATACTGGACCCTCTAATTTAACTTGATGATAATTAATCGGGGTTAGGGTTTTGGAATGGCACATTTTAACCCAAATTTAATGTTGTGACGGGCTTCAATCCGCTGGAAATCTGTTCTAACTTTTACAGAAGTTTAAAAATTTTGTTCGACTGTCATTTTGTTTCCGAAAAATTTTAATTATATTTCGTGTTGTAATCATAAATTCCAGTTTAGATTTTGATATTAGCAGTGGAACTTTTGAACAGAAATAGAAGCTAAAACTTAATCCATTTTAGCATACCTTTTCAGAAACTTCCCAATTATCCCTAATTTTCTTCCGAAAAGTTAACAATTTTCCCGGAGAACAAAAGAAATATTTCCGGTTCTCCAAAAAACAAGGCCTTGAGCAGCCTATAATATAGTATCCGTTCAACCACTCGTTTTTCCATATAACACATTGTGAGGAGTCAACGTTAAAAATCGCTAAAACATTTAAGTTTGCGGTAAATACGGTGAATATTTGTATGAATTGCAATTTTAAGCGCTGAATGTAGTGAAAGCGATTGAAATGAAACCCAAATTTTACACCAATTTATTGGTAAAAATGCCACATATCCTCTGTTGTGAAATCTGTAATGTTTGAGTTCTTTATCAATGAGCTTTTTTCATTCACCGCTTCCTGCCGATAGCACTAAAGTATATTTTTTGAGCGCATCAGCCAAAAATTCTCACGCCATGAACACAAATCTTCAAAAAGTTCACGTCTTCACCGCATTCATTGATAAATGATACTTAACGCAATCGGTTTTTACCGATATTCAGCACAATTTTTACGTTATTTTTAACAAGACCTTCCCTGGGAAATTTTTCTCAAAGTTTTTTACTATAGTTCTGTCAGGACAGTGAGCTTGAGTCAAATAGTCTTCAAATCACTCATTCTTTGTTCATAAAAAGTCAAAAACTGAACTTTCATTTTGAAGATTTTCCACAGATAATAAATAAATCGATGAAATTTTTTTTTTCATACAATAGAATGAGACCATTGTGGCGGGGTGACCATCGTAGTCTTGAGTACTGTAGTCTCTCTTCAAATTCTAATAGCCCAATTGAATATGACAAGTGCTGGTGCCGGCAATAATTGAAGGGATTGATGATGAGTTGACGGGGAATTGGTTTCAACACAGAAATATCAGTGATGATAAGTTGATCAAATTTGACAGTGGATAACAACGCTTGGACTGATAAAATATGTTTTTTTTAGTTCTTGGCGGAATCGCATCATGTTCAGCCTATATAGATGGTAAAGATGGAAGGAAGTAAATTTGAATCTGAAAATTTCAGTTGTTTAGTGGGCTGCTGTCTCTATCAAGTGAACACCTATCTTGATCAGGGCCAGAGAATTGGTTACTCACCACAGGAGTACTATGAAAAAATTGCTAATCTCGGAACTACATTGGTGAAACAAGATTTAGTTTATGTTAAGGTTTGTAATAATGATAACAATCATGAAAAATATTTAATTTTGATTGATATATAAAATT
>NC_134478.1:803300-843337 GCF_964194025.1 Convolutriloba macropyga | reverse complement strand
GAATTCTCAGCCAATGTTCATTCCACGCAACCATTTTTCCTATATAAAAATTACTCAAATTATGGAAACAAGGGAATTTATATCGTCGAAAAGACATACAATTCTTTACCAGTGTTCGCGGATGAACGTGACCCATTTTCGCAGATTTGAGAAGGTAGTTAGCCTGAAACCGTATTGCGCTGCGCAATTTATAACTTACGCCTTCAGATCAAATTCAAGGATTTAATTGTTCTCGTGAACAATGTTGTGGGTAAATGCGAAACTGGAAATTGTCTTCTTAATCCACATTTACTATCCTGAAACAGATCACCGGATAGGCTCTTAATCATCGACACTGACGTATGGAATTGGAATTAATAACAAAATATTGCAACGATTCTTCACGATAGCCCCTAAAACAAGCTTTACGGAAATTTTTGACGGATGTAACCATATTTATGCAAATTTGAACTAAAAATTGCAAGGCAGGCACATGACCAAATATCATAAGCTAATCTCAAATCATGGTGAAGAAAATAATTGGCAAATTCAGTGAATTTACTCAAGAAATTTTTCAATTATTTTGTCGCTAAGAAGCTAAGTACTTGTAACAAAATCTGGCCAGAGTTCCCTCTATTGTCTTGAAATATTAAGAAATGCATTGAATGCGAAAAAACTAATAGGAACAGGGGAATATTCCACTTCTCTGAAAAATTGACTCTCCATTCACTTAGGCTAAACATAAACAAACTATATTTGATTTAGTTTCGCTTTTGTTATTAATGAAAACAGTATTACACTCAATAGAAAAAAATTTAAGTCAGATAATGTCATAATGTCGAAAATGTACCTAGTAAAATAATTGATTATCAGAATTTTTAGAAACTTTTATTTTGTCAGAAATGCAATAGGAATTTTGTTGACCACCCACCTACAAGATTTGCTTTATCTGCAATTCGAAATTCCTCGAGGTTATTGTAACATTTATTTTGCGTAGCACGTCGTAACCACTGAGCTAAGTGGGTTTTATGTTAATTTCCTGCCAACTATCTTTGGAAAAAAAGCGTGCTTACTACTAGAGTAATTAACAGTTAGAAGCTATAAAAATGACATTATGCAGCTCAAAATTAACTGTCGCGACTGAGTTCTTTTTTTCAACTAAATAGGTTAAAGTTAACTTGGGTGAACTCAATGACCTCATTTCAATTATATTTAGGATAAACTGCGCTTAAAGAAATTTGAAATCCACTTGATATGCAATGTTTCAGAACAGATTTTAGGTTTTATTATTGATATATGCTAGTTCACCACTAAATTGCCCAGAGACCAAAATCTGGGAAGTTGCACCAGTTAAAAAATTTTCAAAAGAAATTTCAAACGATTATACTTGCTGTCAATGCTTTATAAATCTGATTTGTTTTGCGGTTTTAACCCCGGAATCCCTCCTCTCAAGAAATGATGTAAAGAATGGGAAATGATAATAAAATCAGTTGATGCCTGAAATGTGAACAGTCTCTGATTTTCAACAAATCTTAAAGGAGGATTAGACATTCAACATCATGCATCAGCATTAGAGGAAACAAATAACTGACAGCATTAATGGTCTGCAGATTTAAGCTTTCAGGTAAAATAGAATGTGTCCGATCCATTAAACGGCTAAAGGAAACATGATTTTTCTGTAAACAAAATCTAAGTCATGATTAGAAATCATAAAAATGTTTCCAAAAACAAAACTAGGGGACCAATTTTTTTTTGAAGAAATACAAAGACATCGATATAATTATACCAATAGACACCGAAAACAAATTTTTGAATGACCACACGACCAGAAAAAATTCATGACAAGAAATAGGTTTTTGCATGAAAAGAACCACGCGAAACACAAAAACCAGATATCTGAGGTTGAGAACATACTTCAAATTGAAGTGACTATTTCCTATAGCTACTCGCGTTTTCTCAAACAAATAGTGCCAAAGAAGGCGACAGTGTCAACGCCATCAATTGTTAGTTGAAACCATTAAGTTAACCAAATTATAGCCTCTTCTGTGAACCAAAAGTACTTGTTGTCAAGACGAAGAACAGGAGAGCGAGAAAAAATGAAAAACAAAAACCCAATATTTGAAAAAACAACAGATAATCTCAGTTAGTCTAAAAAGACTAAAAAAGACCAGTTTATGAAAATATGATTTAACGGAACGAAAGGAAGGATTTCTAAAAGGAAGGAAAACCTGGAAAAACTGATGTCGTTTTTGAAAAAAAAACAAATTGATTACAAACGGACTTCAATTCTGAAAATACCTTTTTGAGGTAATTCCGTTATGTCCTAATAGAAATTGATTATGCTCTATCACTAATCAATGTTTACAAGAATTAAACATTGATCGCCGCTCGAAACCTGCGAATTTTAAAAACGCTTAGCCTGAATGTTCTACATCTGAAGATCTTTAATGTTAATACACAACTTTATGCAGTAAAGAAATCGGTCTGCCAAAATTGATAAAACTGAAAAGCCAGTTGACTTTATAGAGCCTTCCCCACTTCGTAAGTTTGAGCAGCAGGATCGACGATCGTTTTTATGTCAAATTTAATTGCACAGTGACACCCAATTATTATTTTTTTTGCTAGTGCACTTAAATTCCATATTTAAGTCACTCAAAAAGTACTTACATAGGATGTTTAAGAAATTGTTTTTGAAAAATTTTTAAATGATCTTATGTTTGCAATTTTTTACAGCACTTCTCATTTTGAGAAAGCGTACGATTAATTTGTGCTGCTACACCTGCAAAAAGATGATCTGAAACACATTTTCATGGAGCCTTTTGGAAATTTTTCAAAGACTATTGGTTTGTTTAGGAATGTACTCAAAATAACTGCTTAAAATTTTAGAACAAAGTGACCTCAATTACTTCATGATTTGGGACATAAATAATTTTCGAAATCTTCGATTGAAATTTTTGGTTTCAGGCACAGTAAACTGAAAAAAGGGTTAAACATTTGTTAAAAAGATGTTTTCTATTTTGACAAGCTATGAGTAAATTAAAATGGTTTTATGGTGTAATTTTTTTCCTTTTTGATTTTCACAGAGAAATAAATGTGATGAAATTTTTATTAAGTTTCTTGACATGAGATCCAAAAAAAACAAGTTACAAATAAAATAACTTTAACAGCCATAAGAGTTTGAGAACAATAAAGGGCTTCACATGAGGGCGATGTCTTTACTTCAATCGAATAACCAAAAAATGATCAACATCTTCAGAAAATTGGAGTGAAACAAATCAATGTTTACAAAACATAAAGACTGATCACTGCTTGAAAAGTTGCAAACTTCACAAACGTTTTACCTAAAAATTCTACACCTGAAGGTCTTTAATGTAAACACAACTTTATGCAGTAAATAAATCGGTCTGCCAAAAATTGATTGAACTCAAAAGCCAGTTGACCTTATAGTTCCTTCCCCACGTCGTAAAATTGAGCAGGAAAATCTATGATAAGTATTACATCAAATTTCAGTTAGTGACACTCGATTAGTACTTTTTAGCATGTGCACTTAAGTTCCATATTTAAGTCACTCAACATTTTCTGACAAAGGATTGTCAAGGAATTGCTTTGAAAATTTTGAAAAGATCTTAAGTTAGCGAGCTTTTTTGCAGCACTTCTCCTTTTGAAAAGAGCATTTTTTGCTGCTACAGCTGCAAAAAGATGATCTGAAACACATTTTCTTGGAGTCTTTTAGAAATTTTTTTAAGACTATTGGTTTGTTTAGGAATGTACTCAAAATAACTGCATTTAATTTTAGAACAGAGTGACCTCAATTACTTTATGATTTGGGACATAAATAGTTTTCGAAATGTCCGATTGAAAATTCTGGTTTCAGGCACTGGAAACTCAAAAAAAGGGTTAAACATTTGTTAAAAAGATGTTTTCTATTTTGACAAGGTATCAGTATATTAAAATCGTTTTATGGTGTAATTTTTTTCTTTTCTGATTTTCACAGAATAATAAATGTGATGAAATTCTTATTAAGTTTCTTGACATGAGATCCAAAAAAAAGACAAGTTACAAATAAAACAACTTGAAAAAGTTACCTTTTAATATCAATGACCCCTGGTTTGATGCCCGGAGCATGGTATCTCACACTGGTTAGATTTAAACGTACCAGCTCTGGCCATGAGAAGCCCAGTGGACGTAAATCCCTGGTCAGAAAAATGGTAATCGACCATGAACTCTGGCCATATATTGCGCAGTAGCCTATGGCTCTGACCAGTCTGATTGTTGGTTTTATACTTCATTTTGCTCTGCAACAGTCATGTTCACTAATCAATTTTTCTTATGCAGGGCTTAAATCCACTGCGGGTAATCTGCGCGTGCTCAGTGATCATCTAATTATTTCGACCATTTGGCGTACCATTTTTTGGCGATCACATAAAATAACAAATTTTCCCGTAATATAGTCTGTTTTTGTCAATTGATTCAAACTGCAGCCATGCAACTTGAGAAAACCTCAATCGCATGTTAGTTGCATTCCAAAAAATTCCAAAGAATGAACGAAAGAAGAGATGCATCAACCTCTAGAAATAATTGGTCAAAGTTGAAAGTTTGATCCGAATTGTTTTCTGTCTTTATTTTCTGTGTCATTATATATAAAGGTGTGACTGATTGGGCTTAATTGCGCTGGCAATACTTCTGGAGGCCAACTGTCGGATACTGCAACCAGTGATTGTGAAAACTGCTTAAAATTCTTTAATTTTTCGTTGCATTTTATTTCCTTTCCTTGGGTTTTTTCGCTAGGTATAATCTGTTTTTTTTCAATCGTTTGGCAATTATTTCTTGAACCAGTTAATTTAGCAGCCATAAAAGTTTGAGAACAGTAAAGGGCTTCACTTGAGGGCGATGTCTTTACATTATTTGAATAATCAAAAAATGATCAATATATTTAGAAAATTAGAGTGAAACAAATCAATGTTTATAAAATATAAAGACTGATCACTACTTGAAAGTTGCAAATTTCACAAACGCTTAACCTAAAAATTTTACACCTGAAGGTCTTTAATGTAAACACACAACTTTATGCAGTAAACAAATCGGTCTGCCAAAAGTTGATTGAACTCAAAAACCAATTGACCTTATAGTTCCTTCCCCACTTCGTAAATTTGAGCAGGAAAATCTACTATAAGTATTACATCAAGTTTCAGTTAGTGACACCGGGTTAGTACTTTTTAGCATGTGCATCAAGTTCCATATTTAAGTCACTCAAAATTTTCAGACAAAAGATTTTCAAGGAATTGTTTTCAAAATTTTGAAAAGATCTTAAGTTAGCGAGCTTTTATGCAGCACTTCTCATTTTGAAAAGAGCATTTTTTGCTGCTACAGCTGCAAAAAGATGATCTGAAACACATTTTCTTGGAGTCTTTTAGAAATTTTTTTAAGACTATTGGTTTGTTTAGGAATGTACTCAAAATAACTGCATTTAATTTTAGAACAGAGTGACCTCAATTACTTTATGATTTGGGACATAAATAGTTTTCGAAATGTCCGATTGAAAATTCTGGTTTCAGGCACTGGAAACTCAAAAAAAGGGTTAAACATTTGTTAAAAAGATGTTTTCTATTTTGACAAGGTATCAGTATATTAAAATGGTTTTATGGTGTAATTTTTTTCTGTTTTGATTTTCAGAGAATAATAAATGTGATGAAATTCTTATTAAGTTTCTTGACATGAGATCCAAAAAAACAAGTTACAAACAAAATATCTTGAAAAAGTTACCTTTAAAATCAATGACCACTGGTTTGATGCCCGGAGCATGGTATCTCTCACTGGTCAGAGATAAACGTACCATCTCTGGACAGAAGAAGACCAGTGGACGCAAATGTCTCGTCAAAAAAATGGTAATCAACCGTGAACTTTGGCCATATATTGCGCAGTAGCCTATGGCTCTGACTAGTCTGATTTTTGGTTTTATACTTCATTCTGCTCAGCAACAGTCATGATCACTAATCAGTTTTACTTATGGAGGGCTTAAATCCACTGCGGGTCATCTGCGGGAGCTCAGTGACCATCTAATTATTTCGACCATTTGGCGTACCATTTTTGGCGATCACATAAAATAACAAATTTTCCCGTACTTTAGTCTGTATTTTGTCAATTGATTAAAACTGCAGCCAGGCAACCTGAGAAAACCTCAATCGCTTGTTAGTTGCATTCCAAACAACTCCAAAGAATGTACGAAAGAAGAGATGCATTAACCTCTAGAAAAAAATGGTCAAAGTTGAAAGTTTGACCCGAATTGTTTTCTGTCTTTATTTTTTGGGCCATTATATATAAAGGTGTGACTGAATGGGCTTGATTGCGTTGACAATGCTTCTGAAGACCAACTGTCGGATACTGCAACCAGTGATTGTGAAAATTGCTTAAAATTCTTTAATTTTTCGATTCATTTTGTTTCCTTTCCTTGGGTTTTTTCGCTAGGTATAATCTGTTTTTTTTTCAATCGTTTGGCAATTATTTCTTGAACCAGTTAATTTAGCAGCCATAAAAGTTTGAGAACAGTAAAGGGCTTCACTTGAGGGCGATGTCTTTACATTATCTGAATAATAAAAAAAATGATCAATATCTTTAGAAAATTAGAGTGAAACAAATCAATGTTTATAAAACATAAGGACTGATCACTGCTTGAAAGTTGCGAACTTCACAAACGCTTAACCTAAAAATTTTAGATCTGAAGGTCTTTAATGTAAACACACAACTTTATGCAGTAAATAAATTGGTCTGCCAAAAATTGATTGAACTCAAAAGCCAATTGACCTTATGGTTCCTTCCCCACTTCGTAAAATGGAGCAGGAAAATCTACTATAAGTATTACATCAATCTTCAGTTAGTGACACTCGATCAGTACTTTTTAGCATGTGCACTTAAGTTCCATAAAGTCACTCAAAATTTTCAGACAAAGGATATTCAAGGAATTGTTTTCAAAATTTTAAAAATATCTTAAGTTAGAGAGCTTTTATGAAGCACTTCTCTTTTTGAAAAGCGCATTTTGTGCTGCTACAGCCTCAAAAAGATGATGTGAAACATTTTTTCTTGGAGTCTTTTGGAAATTTTTTTAAGACTATTGGTTTATTTAGGAATATACTCAAAATAACTGCGTAAAATTTTAGAACAGAGTGACCTCAATTACTTTATGATTGGGGACATAATTAATTTTCGAAATCAAATTCTGGTTTCAGGCACAGGAAACTGAAAAAAAGGTTAAACATTTGTTAAAAAGATGTTTGCTATTTTGACAAGGTATCAGTATATTAAAATGTTTTTCTGGTGTAATTTTTCTCTTTCTGATTTTCACAGAATAATAAATGTGATGAAATTCTTATTAAGTTTCTTGACATGAGATCCAAAAAAAAACAAGTTACAATTAAAATAACTTGAAAAAGTTACATTTAATATCAATGACCCCTGGTTTGATGCCCGGAGCATGATATCTCTCACTGGTCAGAGTGAAACGTACCAGCTCTGGCCAGAGGAAGCCCAGTGGACGTAAATGTCGGGTCAAAAAATGGTAATCGACCATGAACACTTGCCATATATTGTGCAGTAGCCTATGGCTCTGACCAGTCTGATTTTTGGTTTTATACTTCATTCTGCTCAGCAACAGTCATGATCACTAATCAGCTTTACTTATGGAGGGCTTAAATCCACTGCGGGTCATCTGCGGGAGCTCAGTGACCATCTAATTATTTCGACCATTTGGCGTACAAATTTTTGGCGATTACAAAACATAAAAAAATTTCCCTTAATATAGTCTTTTTGCTCTCAATTGATTAAAACTGCAGCCATGCAACCTGAGAAAACCTCAATCGCTTTTTAGTTGCATTCCAAAAAACTCCAAAGAATGAACGAAAGAAGAGATGCATTAACCTCTTGAAAAAATTGGTCAAAGTTGAAAGTTTGATCCGACTTGTTTTCTGTCTTTTTTTCTGAGCCATTTATATAAAGGTGTGACTGATTGGGCTTAATTGCGCTGACAATGCTTCTGGAGACCAACTGTCGGATACTGCAATCAGTGATTGTCAAAACTGCTCAAATTTTTTTAATTTTTCTTTTCATTTTATTTCCTTTCCTTGGGTTCTTTTCGCTAGGTATAATCTGTTTTTTTCAATCGTTTGGCAATTATTTCTTGAACCAGTTAATTTAGCAGCCATAAAAGTTTGAGAACAGTAAAGGGCTTCACTTGAGGGCGATGTCTTTACATTATTTGAATAATCAAAAAATGATCAATATATTTAGAAAATTAGAGTGAAACAAATCAATGTTTATAAAATATAAAGACTGATCACTACTTGAAAGTTGCAAATTTCACAAACGCTTAACCTAAAAATTTTACACCTGAAGGTCTTTAATGTAAACACACAACTTTATGCAGTAAACAAATCGGTCTGCCAAAAATTGATTGAACTCAAAAGCCAATTGACCTTATAGTTCCTTCCCCACTTCGTAAATTTGAGCAGGAAAATCTACTATAAGTATTACATCAAATTTCAGTTAGTGACACTCGATTAGTACCTTTTAGCATCTGCACAGAAGTTCCATGTTCCATATTTAAGTCACTCAACGTTTTCTGACAAAGGATTGTCAAGGAATTGCTTTGAAAATTTTGAAAAGATCTTAAGTTAGCGAGCTTTTTTGCAGCACTTCTCATTTTGAAAAGCGCATTTTGTGCTGCTACAGCTGCAAAAAGATGATCTTAAACACAATTTCTTGGAGATTCTTGGCTATTTTCTAAGAATATTGGTTTGGTTAGGAATGCATTCAAAATATCTGCTTGAAATTTTAGAACAGAGTGACCTCAATTACTTTATGATATGGGACATAAATAGTTTTCGAAATCTTCGATTGAGAATTGTGGTATCAGGCACAGGAAACTGAAAAAAGGGTTAAACATTTGTTAAAAAGATGTTTTCTATTTTGAAAAGATATCAGTATATTAAACTGGTTTTTTATGGTGTAATTTTTTTCTTATTTGATTTTCACAGAAAAACAAATGTATTGAAATTCTTAATCAGTTTCTTGGCGTGAGATCCAAAAAAAGACAAGTTACAAATAAAATAACCTGAAAAAGTTACCTTTTAATATCAATGACCCCTGGTTTGATGCCCGGAGCATGGTATCTCTCACTGGTCAGATTTAAACGTACCAGCTCGGGCCAAACGAAGCCCAGTGGACGTAATTTGAAAAAGTTATCTATCTAAATCAATGACGCTGGCTTGATGCTCGGAGCATGGTATCTCCCACTGGTCAGATTTAAACGTACCCGATCTGGCCAGAAGAGGCCCAGTCGAAGTAAAGGTCTGATCAGAAATAGGGTAATTGGCCATGAACACTGGCCATATTTTGCGCAAGAGCCTATGGCTCTGACCAGTCTGATTTTTGCTTTTATACTTCACTTTGCTCTTCAACAGATATGTTCACTATTCAGTTTTGTTTATGCGGTGCTGAAATCCACTGAGGGTCAGCTGCGCGTGCTCAGTGGTCATCTGTTTTTTTCTACCATTTGGCGTGTAAATTTTTGGCGATTAAAAAAAACTAAATACTTTCCAGTCATGTAGTCCATTTCTGGTCGACTGAATAAAACCGCAGCTATGCAAACTGAGAAAATCTCCATCGGTTGTTAGTTGTTTTCTAAAAAAACTCCAAAGAATGAAGGAAAGAAGAGATGCATTAACCTCTGGAAAAGATTAGTCGAAGTTGAAATTTTGATCCAAACTGTTTTCTGTCTTTGCTTTCTCTGTCGTTTATATCATGAAAGGTGTTACTGATTGGGCTTAATTTTGCTGACACTGCAGCTGGAGACCAACTGTCGGATACTGCAACCAGTGATTTTGAAAACTGCTTAAAAGTCTTCAGTTTTTTGATTCATCTCATTTCTTTTTCTTTGTTTTTTTGTTCGGTATTATCTATTTTATTCACTCGTTTGGCAATTACTTCTTGAACCAGTTAATTTAGCAGCCATAAATGTTTGAGAACAATAAACGGCTTCACAGTAGGGCGATGTCTTCATATTATTCGAATAATCAAAAAATGATCGAAACTCTTTAAAAAAATAAAGTGAAACCAATCAATGTTTACAAAGCATAAAGACTGATGACTGCTTGAAAATTGCGCATTTCACAAACGCTTTACCTAAATATTCTACACCTGAAGATCTTTAATGTAAACACACAACTTTATGCAATAAATAAATCGGTCTGCCAGAAATTGATTGAACTGGAAAGCCAGTTGACCTTATAGTTCCCTCCCCCACGTCGTAAGTTTGAGCAGGCAGATCTACGATAGGTATTACATCAAATTCAAGTTAGTGAGATTCAATTAGGTTTTTTGCATGTGCTCATTTAAGTTCCTCATTTAAGTCACTCAAAATGCTCTGACAAAGGATGTTCAAGAAATTGTTTTGAAAATTTTGAAAGGATCTTAAGTTAGCGAACTTTTTTGCAGCATTTCTCAATTTGAAAAGTGTATGATTATTTTATGCTGCTACAGCTGCAAACATTGAAATAAAATTTCTTGGAATTCCTTCGAATATTTTTAAGACCATTGGTTTGTTTAGGAATGTACTCAAAATAACTGCTTAAAATTTTAGAAAAGAGTGACCTCAATTACTTTACGATTCGGGACATAGATAGTTTTCGAAATCGGTGAATTTTCTTTTTATTTTTCACAGAATAACAAAATGTAATGAACTTCTTTATAAGTTTATTGAAATGAGATTTAAAAAAAGTTAAAACTAAAATAACTTCAAAAAAATACCTTTTAATATCAACGGCCCTATTTTGATGCCTGGAGAATGGTATCTCTCACTGGTCACATTTAAACGTTCCAGATCTGGCCTGAAGAGGCCCAGTCTACGTAATTGTCTGATCAGAAATAGGGTAATTGGCCATGAACACTGGCCATATTTTGCGCAATAGCCTATGGCTCTGACCACTCTGATTTCTGCTTTTACACTTCACTTTACTCTTCAACAGATATGTTCACTATTCAGTTTTGTTTATGCGGTGCTGAAATCCACTGAGGGTCAGCTGCGCGTGCTCAGTGGTCATCTGTTTTTTTCTACCATTTGGTGTGTAAATTTTTGGCGATTAAATAAAACTAAATACTTTCCAGTCATATAGTCCATTTCTGGTCGACTGAATAAAACCGCAGCTATGCAAACTGAAAAAATCTCCATCGGTTGTTAGTTGTTTTCTAAAAAACTCCAAAGAATGAAGGAAAGAAGAGATGCATTAACCTCTGGAAAAGATTAGTCAAAGTTGAAATTTTGATCCAAACTGTTTTCTGTCTTTGCTTTCTCTGTCGTTTATATCATGAAAGGTGTGACTGATTGGGCTTAATTTTGTTGACACTGCAGCTGGAGACCAACTGTCGGATACTGCAACCAGTGATTTTGAAAACTGCTTAAAAGTCTTCAGTTTTTTGATTCATCTCATTTCTTTTTCTTTGTTTTTTGTTCGGTATTATCTATTTTATTCACTCGTTTGGCAATTACTTCTTGAACCAGTTAATTTAGCAGCCATAAATGTTTGAGAACAATAAACGGCTTCACAGTAGGGCGATGTCTTTATATTATTCGAATAATCAAAAAATGATCGAAACTCTTTAAAAAAATAAAGTGAAACCAATCAATGTTTACAAAGCATAAAGTCTGATGACTGCTTGAAAGTTGCGCATTTCACAAACTCTTTACCTAAATATTCTACACCTGAAGATCTTTAATGTAAACACACAACTTTATGCAATAAATAAATCGGTCTGCCAGAAATTGATTGAACTGGAAAGCCAGTTGACCTTATAGTTCCCTCCCCCACGTCGTAAGTTTGAGCAGGCAGATCTACGATAGGTATTACATCAAATTCAAGTTAGTGAGATTCAATTAGGTTTTTTGCATGTGCTCTTAAGTTCCTCATTTAAGTCACTCAAAATGCTCTGACAAAGGATGTTCAAGAAATTGTTTTGAAAATTTTGAAAGGATCTTAAGTTAGCGAACTTTTTTGCAGCATTTCTCAATTTGAAAAGTGTATGATTATTTTATGCTGCTACAGCTGCAAACATTGAAATAAAATTTCTTGGAATTCCTTCGAATATTTTTAAGACCATTGGTTTGTTTAGGAATGTACTCAAAATAACTGCTTAAAATTTTAGAAAAGAGTGACCTCAATTACTTTACGATTCGGGACATAGATAGTTTTCGAAATCGGTGAATTTTCTTTTTATTTTTCACAGAATAACAAAGTGTAATGAACTTCTTTATGAGTTTATTGAAATGAGATCCAAAAAAAATGTTACAACTAAAATAACTTCAAAAATACCTTTCAATATCAACGGCCCTGTTTTGATGCCTGGAGAATGGTATCTCTCACTGGTCACATTTAAACGTTCCAGATCTGGCCTGAAGAGGCCCAGTCTACGTAATTGTCTGATCAGAAATAGGGTAATTGGCCATGAATACTGGCCATATTTTGCGCGATAGCCTATGGCTCTGCCCAGTCTGATTTTGCTTTTATGATTCACTTTGCTCTTCAACAGTTATGTTCACTATTCAGTTTTTTTTATGCAGTGCTAAAATCCACTAAGGGTCAGCTGCGCGTGCTCAGTGGTCATCTGTTTTTTTTTTCCTACCATTTGGCGTGTAAATTTTTGGCGATTACATAAAACTAAATACTTTCCAGTCATATAATCTTTTTTTTGTCGATTGAATAAAACCACAGCTATACAAACTGAGAAAATCTCCATCGGTTGTTAGTTGCTTTCTAAAAATCTCCAAAGAATGAAGGAAAGAAGAGATGCATTAACCTCTAGAAATAATTGGTCAAAGTTGAAATTTTGATCCAAACTGTTTTCTGTCGTTGCTTTCTCTGTCCTTTATATCACGAAAGTTGTGACTGATTGGGCTTAATTTCGCTGACACTGCTTCTGGAGACCAACTGTCGGATACTGCAATCAGTGATTGTCAAAACTGCTTAAATTTTTTTAATTTTTCTTTTCATTTTATTTCCTTTCCTTGGGTTTTTTTCGCTTGGTATAATATGTTTTTTTTTCACTCTTTTGGCAATTATTTCCTGAACCAGTTAATTTAGCAGCCATAAAAATTTGAAAACAATAAAGGGCTTCACTTGAGGGCGATGTCTTTACATTATTTGAATAATCAAAAAATGATCAAAATTCTTTTAAAAAAATAGAGTGAAACAAATCAATGTTTACAAAGCATAAAGACTGATGACTGCTTGAAAGTTTCGAATTTCACAAACGTCTTACCTATATATTCTACACCTGAAGATCATTAATGTAAACACACAGCTTTATGCGGTAAATAAATCTGTCTGCCAGAAAATGATTGAACTGAAAAGCCAGTTGACTTTATCGTTCCTTCCCACACGTTGTTAGTTTGAGCAGGCAGATCTACGATAGGCATTTTATCAAATTCAAGTTAGTGACATTCAACTAGCTTTTTTTCTTGTGTTCTTAAGTTCCTGATTTAAGTCATTCAAAATGCTCTGAAAAAGGATGTTCAAGAAATTGTTTTGAAAATTCTGAAAGGATTTTAATTTAGCGAACTTTTTGCAGCATTTTTGATTTTGAAAAGTGTACGATTATTTTATGCTGCTACAGCTGAAAGCACTTGATCTTAAATACTTTTTCTTGGAGATTCTTGGAATATTTTCAAGGACCATTGGTTTGTTTAGGAATGTCCTCAAAATGAGTGCTTAAAATTTTAGAACAGAGCGACCTCAATTACTTTACGATTTGAGGCATATATAGTTTTCAAAACCGGTGAATTTTGTTTTTAATTTTCACGGAATAACAAAATGTAATGAAATTCTTTATGAGATTCTTGAAATGAGACCCAAAAAAAAGTTACGAATAAGATAACTCCAAAAGTTACCTTTTAATATCAATGACCCTGTTTTGATGCGTGGAGAATGGTATCTCTCACTGGTCAGATTTAAACGTACCCGATCTGGCCAGAAGAGGCCCAGTCGAAGTAGAGGTCTGATCAGAAATAGGGTAATTGGCCATGAACACTGGCCATATTTTGCGCAATAGCCTATGGCTCTGACCAGTCTGATTTCTGCTTTTATACTTCAATTAGCTCTTCAACAGATATGTTCACTAGTCAGTTTTGTTTATGCAGTGCTGAAATCCACTGAGGGTCAGCTGCTCGTGCTCAGTGGTCATATGTTTTTTTCTACCATTTTGCGTGTAAACTTTTGGGGATAACATAAAACAAAAAATACGTTCCAGTCATATAATCCTTTTATTGTCGATTGAAAAAAACTGCAGCTATGCAACCTGAGAAAATCTCCATCGGTTGTTAGCTGCATTCTAAAAAACTCCAAAAAATGAAGGAAAGAAGAGATGCATTAACCTCTGGAAAAGATTAGTTAAAGTTGAAAGTTTGATCCGAACTGTTTTCTCTCTTTGCTTTCTTTGCCGTTTATATCATGAAAGGTGTGACTGATTGGTCTTCATATCACTGACACTGCATCTGGAGACCAACTGTGGGATACTGCAACCAGAGATTTTGAAAACTGCTTAAAAGTCTTCACTTTTTTGTTTCATTTTATTTCCTTTTCTTAGTTTTTCGCTAGGTATGATCTATTTTTTTCACACGTTTGGCAATTACTTCTTGAACCAGTTAATTTAGCAGCCAAAAATGTTTGAGAACAATAAAGGGCTTCACATGAGGGCGAAGTCTTTACATTATTTGAAAAAAAATAAAATAATCAAAATTCTTGAAAAAAATAGAGTGAAACAAAACAATGTTTACAAAACATAAAGACTGATAACTGCTTGAATGTTTATGCAGTAAACAAATTTATGCAGTAAACAAATAAGTCTGCCAGAAACTGATTGAACTAAAAAACCAGTTGACCTTATAGGTCCTCCCCCACGTCGTAGGTATGAGCAGCCAGATCTACGATATTAATTTCATCAAATTTCAGTTAGTGACATTCGATTAGTTTTTTTGCAAGTGCTCTTAAGTTCCTTTTTTAAGTCAGTCAAAATGCTCTGACAAAGGATATTCAAGAAATTGTTTTGAAAATTTTGAAACGATCTTAAGTTAGCGAACTTTTTTGCAGCATTTCTCAAATTGAAAAGTGTACGATTATTTTATGCTGCTACAGCTGCAAACATTGAAATAAAATTTCTTGGAATTTCTTGGAATATTTTTAAGACCATTGGTTTGTTTAGGAATGTACTCAAAAAAACTGCTTAAAATTTTAGAACAGGGTGACCTCAATTACTTCATGATTTGGGACATAAATAATTTTCGAAATCTTCGATTGAAAATTTTGGTTTCAGGCACAGTAGACTGAAAAAAGGGTTAAACATTTGTTAAAAAGATGTTTTCTATTTTGACAAGCTATCAGTATATTACAATGGTTATACGTTGTAATTTTTTTCCTTTTTGATTTTCACAGAAAAACAAATGTGATGAAATTCTTATTAAGTTTCTTGACATGATATCCAAAAAAAAGTTACAAATAAAATAACTTGAAAAAGTTACCTTTAAAATCAATGACCCCTGGTTTGATGCCCGGAGTATGGTATCTCTCAATGGTCAGAGTTAAACGTACCATCTCTGGACAGAAGAAGCCCAGTGGACGCAAATGTTTCGTCAAAAAATGGTAATCGACCATGAACTCTGGCCATATATTGCGCAGTAGCCTATGGCTCTGACCAGTCTGATTTTTCGTTTTATACTTCATTTTGCTCTGCAATAGTCCTGTTCACTAATCAGTTTTACTTATGCAGGGCTTAAATCCACTGCGGGTAATCTGCGGGTGCTCAGTGATCATCTAATTATTTCGACCATTTGGCGTAAATTTTCTCGTACTATAGTCTGTTTTTTGTCAATTGATTAAATATGCAGCCAGGCAACCTGAGAAAACCTCAATCGCTTGTTAGTTGCATTCCAAAAAACTCCAAAGAATGAACGAAAGAAGAGATGCATTTAACTCTAGAAATAATTGGTCAAAGTTGAAAGTTTGATCCGCATTGTTTTCTGTCTTTATTTTTTGTGCCATTACATATAAAGGTGTGACTGATTGGGCTTAATTGCGCTGACAATGCTTCTGGAGACCAACTGTCGGATAGTGCAACCAGTGATTTTGAAAACTGCTTAAAATTCTTTAATTTTTCGTTTCACTTTATTTCCTTTCCTTGGGTTTTTTCGCTAGGTATAATTTGTTTTTTTCACTCGCTTGGCAATTATTTCTTGAACCAGTTAATTTAGCAGCCATAAAAAGTTGAGAACAATAAAGAGCTTCACTTGAAGGCAATGTCTTTACATTAGTTGAATAGTCAAAAAATGGTCAACATCTTTAGAAAATTAGAGTGAAACAAATCAATGTTTATAAAATAGAAAGACTGATCACTGCTTGAAAGTGGCAAATTTCACAAACGCTTAACCTAAAAATTTTACACCTGAAGGTCTTTACTGTAAACACACAACTTTATGCACTAAATAAATCGGTCTGCCAAAAATTGATTGAACTCAAAAGCTAATTGACCTTATAGTTCCTTCCCCACTTCGTAAAATTGAGCAGGAAAATCTACTATAAGTATTGCATCAAATTTCAGTTAGTGACACCCGATTAGTACTTGTTCGCATGTGCATTTAACTTCCATATTTAAATCACTCAAAATTTTCAGACAAAAAATTTTCAAGAAATTATTTTCAAAATATTGAAAAGATCTTAAGTTAGCGAGCATTTATGCAGCACTTCTCATTTTGAAACGCGCATTTTTTGCTGCTACAGCTGCCAAAAATAGGATCTGAAACACATTTTCATGGAGTCTTTTGGAAATTTTTTTAAGACTATTGGTTTGTTAGGAATGTACTCAAAAAAACTGCATAAAACTTTAGAACAGAGTGACCTCAATTACTTTATGATTGGGGACATAAATAATTTTCAAAATCTCCGATTGAAAATTCTGGTTTCAGGCACAGGAAACTGAAAAAAGGGTAAACATTTGTTAAAAAGATGTTTTCTGTTTTGACAAGGTATCAGTATATTAAAATGGTTTTATGGTGTAATTTTTTTCTTTTTTGATTTTCACAGAATAAAAAATGTGATGAAATTCTTATTAAGTTTCTTGACATGAGATCCAAAAAAAAACAAGTTAAAAATAAAATAACCTGAAAAAGTTACCTTTAATATCAATGACCCCTGGTTTGATGCCCGGAGCATGGTATCTCTCACTGGTCAGATTTAAACGTACCAGCTCGGGCCAAAAGAAGCCCAGTGGACGTAAATGTCTGGTCAAAAAAATGGTAATCGACCATGAACTCTGGCCATATTTTGCGCAGTAGCCTATGGCTCTGACCAGTATGATTTTTGGTTTTATACTTCATTTTGCTTGCAACAGTCATTTTTACTATTCAGTAAGTATTTTTACTTATGCAGTGCTGAAATCAACTTCGGGTCCACTTTGGATGCTCACTGTTTAAAAACAATTTTGTTTGAGTTTATGCTGAGTAGGCATATGCAGACGAAAGTAGCTCTCAACTACCTTTCCTCGTTGCAACTTCAGTGCAGATTAAGGGTTGTATTTCTAATATAATTCTAGGATGCTGGTTTACTATTTATATGAAATTCACTCTATTTTCTGTAAAACATGAGCGTTGGACTGAACGATTTTTAGCGATGAAATTACATATTTTAACGTTGTATTGTGGTGATTTTTTGTAATGACCGCTTACTCTAGTGGTGAATTTACATAATCTCACCACTTAAAAAAGTTTTAAAAAGATGTAAGATTAGGTGTTATTTTAGGGAAGGGGGAATTTAACAATTCATACTAAGTTAAGCAATGAATTTATGTAATTCCAGCCCGTACCATACCTCCAGAGTAGATCAGAGCTGGAGCAGGGTAATTCCAGCGTTAGGTGCGCTCTCAGAGCTGAAATAGAGCTCCCCAGAGTACGAGACCTCAAAAACTCTGGGTCTTGTCTTAACAGAGTAGAACACAGAGTAGGTCTATTCTGCAAATTGCCTTGACAGAGTAGAATCCAGAGTACATCTACTCTGGAGTCTGTCTTGACAGAGCTGATCACAGAGGAGGTCAACTCTAGTGTCAGTCTTGACAGAGCTGGTCACATAATAAAACTAAATATATTGATAAGATATATTAATTTCATAAAAATGATGTTTGAAGTAATAAATTTATCTAAAGAAAAGACAATTCTAACAGTACAGCAAATGAAAAAAAACCAACCGCTGACCGCTATGAAAAGATTAATTAGTATGCCGTTTAGTATGCGTGCATTTTTTTGACTCAATGGATGAACTTAGACAGCTTTACATTATAAAAGTGTTACCCAAATTGTTACCCAATTGATCCAGCTCTGAGAGTTTCCCAAAAATTACTCTATTCCAGTTCTGATCTGCTCTGGAGGTAAGGTACGGGACCGCATTCACTGCTGATCTCACAAAATTTTAACACATTTATCTAAGCGGAGAATTTATGTACTTTCACCACTAAAATAAGCGGTGAATTCATATAATCTCAGCGCATTCGCCAATTATCTCGCATAATTTGGACAAAGTGATGAATTTCATACAAAATGTTGAATTTGTGTAATTTTACCGCTATATTCAGCGCTGAAATTATACAATTTCACCGCTACCAGGTGATAAAAATTGTTTTCACCGCATTCACCTCCTGATTAATTTAACTTCACCGAATTCAGCGCTTATGTTACAAAATTTTCCGCATTCAGCGCTTATCTTACACAGTTTTGCGTTGAATGACGGTGACAGCTCGACCCGGGGAACAGTTGCAATTTAATTGACCTAGTTTTGTCACGTAAGCAATCTATAAATTTCTTGAAATTGAATTTTATGTTGATATAACAGTGTCAATGATTAAAAGACCCCAAAAATGCGAATCGCATCAATTTATTTGGTGATATTAATATTGTCTCCTGATAGAAAAACGGGCAAATGAGTTACATGGCAATTTCTTTCCAGCAACGTCAGTTTTATGAAGCTTCAACTTCTCTATTTGAAGCTATTGTTTGAAGTTTCAACGTTGCCAAGGCCAAGGCCAATCTGGCGCCTCTTAATATTTGCAAATGACATACGATATGATCTTAACATGGGTTTTAATTAAATTATTATGATCAACAATGGCATCTTTCAAGCTTGTGTTCACTTTTCTCTTCGCCAGCAGCTGTTAGTTTTGCTATTTTTTATTAACAAGTGCACCAAATTTATCAGAAATAAAAAACACAGCAGGACAAGTCCTGACGTACATACAATTCAAAGAATTTTCATTGACTAAACAGAAAAACCAGACCTAGAATGGACTATGAATGTATTGGGAAAACCATTTAGAAAAAATCCAATCCAAAAAATCGAAAAAACAGTAAACATCAAAGTGAAATTGCCGCATGTGAACAAAAAACCACTAGCGAGAAGGCGAATTTTTGTTCAAACACCGTTTTCTCACTCTACTTTAAATTTAGAGCGAATAAATTTCACGCCGCAAAACCACTCGCTTTTTTGCTCCACTTCCTGTTTCGGCGTGACCAAAATCACCACTCCAATTTGACTTCCAAAACCATGAAAGTGTGTCAACAGATCTTAAAAAAAGACAGCGCCCCAACACAATTCAAATTCTTTGAATTGTAAAAATTGGATCAGCAAATCAGATGTCTCACATAACTTTGTAGCCCCTAGTGTCACTCTACGTCTGAGATTTTGGTTAACGATATATTGTAGATCACTGCAAAGTCATAAAAAGGGGCAAATGTCGCCTCCATCATTAAAATTGTTGATTTAAAAACATTTCTTTTTCGTTGCAAAATTATAAACTCGCCTAAATTTGTGTCAGTGTTTTGTTGGTTTAGTTCGTTTTGTTTAGTGGGCATACAATTTTAAAACTTAAGCGCGCGTGCTTTTCTACATAGTAACATAACAACACATAAAATGTAAGTGCGGGGAAGGGGGCTGGGGGCCGAAACAGAATAGATCCGACAAATTATGCCACACTTTCATGGCCAATACTGCTATATAGCACTGCCGAGAAAAAGATGGCTTGAACTTGTGGTTAAATTAAATACAGTGTTGTGCCTCTGTTTGAGATTTCTGTGGTTTGATTATGCGTTAGGCCAACATTTCAGAGACAAGGGTTGCATCTTTTGTTATTGCAACCAGTGTTGATTGAAAACATAAGAGACGGTTGTGATATTCTGTTCAAAATTTTTTGGCGCATCGTGTTTTTCTCTCTGTTATATAGCGCCTCTATTTAACAGTACGGTCTTAATCCGTCAGTTTGTTAAAAAAAAATTGTGATACGAAGAGTACAGAAAAATATAGACTCAAATTATTGGAATACGCTGACAAGGTTCCAGATACGGGTTCCGATCCACAAAATATCACATTTTTTGAATTCAAACTAGTTCGGACTTTGGTGGGAGAGGAACTATGTGCACAACTGTTTTTTTTCTGTCCAGTCAGTTCTGCGATCGATATATTCATTGAAGAGAGTTTTCAGTGGTACAACTAGAAAGCCCGTCCAGCTTAGAAAACAGAATTAAAAAGATTTTTCTGAATTTCGTTTTTTCCTTTGAGTTTTTGCGTTTTAAATTTCGCGAATATTTGATTGATTTCAGTTGTTTTTGTTCACATTTTCGGTATTTTGCTAATTTTTGTCGGGCTTTGCTTAAAAATTAATTAAATTTTTACCAACTGTCTTATACTTTATAGCTGTGAAGCTGTAAGCTGAGCTTAGCTATATTACGGTAGTCTTGGTTTGATGGTATTGGTTCAATGAGTTCAAATCTGATGCGGTCAATAGCTTTGACACTAACTGTTTGTAGGAAACACTGTCGATTTTTTTTAGTTTTGCGAGTTTTTATCGGTCAATATTTTGTCTAATTACCTAGTCTCTTTAAAGACAAGTGTCCTCAAATTAATTGCTTCGTGTAATAGCAAGTGCTTTCTAGGACTTATACGCTGTTCATTTTTGAAAACTTTGTGTGAACTGTTGAGAATTTCTTGTGTTTCTAGTTGAACTTATAGCTTAATACTTTGTCGTATCCCTCACTCTTAATAGTGACTGATCTCAACGTTTGCTATAGATTAAAAAGTTGAATCAGTTTTTAGGCTTTTGATACAAGATTTTTTTAGTCTTGCATGTCTTGTCTGTTTTAATTGCGGTTTAATTGTATTGTTTTGCTTAGTCTGTTGAGAAGGATTTTTTAATGGTTTTCTCTTCTGGTGTAGTAGCGCTGCAGAGGGTCAAAATTTTTATGAAATATTTTTATTTTTTTAATCTTTGGAACACTAAATCTAATAGATAAAAATTTCTCATTTTTTTATTTTTTGTGCATATACGGCCACGTGCATTTTAGACTATCTTAATTTGATGTAGTCGTAAAAATTTTTTGTCAGTTCTTTTGATAAACTTCCAAAAGTTAAAATTTCTAGATAAAATTTCAATTCAACTGCTAATTTTTTGTTTTGCTGAATTGTTTATTTCGTTTTGCATTCCTTTAACTTGGCAAATCTGAAAAAGTACAACTAAAAAAATTGCTTTTCTCAATAACGGCTTTTGTGCGTATAATGACATTTTTAATTCCCTTTAGAAGAAGATATTCAAGAGATTTGTCCGATTTGATTTTGATCATTCGTGACTTATCTCACTCAGTGAAGTGACGAGCGTATTAAAATTTAGGAATGAAATGAAAAAGTGTGAGGGCAAAAAAAAGTTTGTGTAGAAATTCCTGTCCCTAAAAAAAGCCACCTGTCGAATGAACTTCAACGCGCATCAATTTTTTATCTTCAATTTTTTTATACATACATTTTTTATTGGCGTGATGAAAAGCGTAACTATTGATATGAGTTCTCTTCGAGTGATATACCTGACCTTTGGTTTTGCCAGTTTTTGTCGTGTTCTTTTGTTATCTTGTTATGTAGTCTTATTAAAGACATATTTCACACATAACTAATATGGTCTAATTCAATTGATTAAATGAGTTCAAATCTGATGCGTTCAATAGCTTTGACACTAACTGTTTGTAGGAAACACTGTCGAATTTTTTTTAATTTTGCGAGTCTTTGTCGGTAAATCTTTTGTCTAATCACCTAGTCTCTTTAAAGACAAGTGTCCTCAAATTAATTGCTTCGTGTATTAGCAAGTGCTTTCTAGGACTTATACGCTGTTCGTTTTTGAAAACTTTGTGTGAACTGTTGAGAATTTCTTGTATTTCTAGTTGAACTTATAGCTTAATACTTTGTCGTATCCCTCACTCTTAATAGTGACTGATCTCAACGTTTGCTAAAGATTAAAAAGTTGAATCAGTTTTTAGGCTTTTGATACAAGAATTTTTAAGTCTTGCATGTCTTGTCTGTTTTAATTGTGGTTTAATTGTATTGTTTTGCTTTGTCTGTAGAGACGCATTTTTTATTGGTTTTGCTCTTCTGGTGTAGTAGCGCTGCGGAGGGTCAAAATTTTTATGAAATATTTAAATTTTTTTTATTAACCTTTGGAACACTAAATCTAATAGATGAAAATTTCTCAATTTTTTATTTTTTACGCATAAACGGCCACGTGCATTTTAGACTATCTTAATTTGATGTAGTCGTAAAAATTTTTTGTCGGTTCATTTGATAAACTTCCAAATGTTAAAATTTCTCGATAATATTTCAGTTCCACTGCTAATTTTTTGTTTTGCTGAAATGTTTATTTCGTTTTGCATTCCTTTATCTTAGCAAATCTGAAAAAGTACAACTAAATAAATTCCTTTTCTCAATACCGGCTTTTGTGCGTATAATGACATTTTTAATTCCCTTTAGAAGAAGATATTCAAGTGATTTGTCTGATTTGATTTTGATCATTCGTGACTTATCTCACTCAGTGAAGTGGCGAGCGTATAAAAAATTAGGAATGAAATGAAAAAGTGTGAGGGCAATAAAAAGGTATGTGTAGAAATTTCTGTCCTTAAAAAAAGCCACCTGTTGAATGAACTTCAACGCGCATCATTTTTTATTCTTCAATTTTATTATACATACATTTTTCATTGGCGTCATGAAAAAATTAATTAATAATTTTTACTGTTTTAATTAATATTTGTATTATACGGTAGGCAAATCTGTCTGGCAGCACTTCCGCTAATCAGCCGGCCTTTTTCATTTACAAGGCCTTTGGGTGCGTTTCAACTCTTTCTTTTGATTTTTTAACAAAAAACAACTAGGCCAAATTTTCGAAAAAAATTCTTTTTTCATCAAAAATGCATCAATTATGACTCCAGAGCATATTTTATTTAAATTTGCCAGGGGCGAACCAAGATAAAAACTGGTGATCTAGTTTTTACTCACTTCACAGATCTTTAGTTTTAGTTATAATTACTAGGACTATAATTATTTCATTTTTCACAAACAAGTGGAGCAACTAAAATTTTATAATACGAGCAGTGTTATCGAGGTCAGCCTCAGTCAAAACGTGTTTTTTTTTAAAATAAAAAAATATTTAAACATTTTATTACGCTGAAAAAAAATACCGTAGAATTATCAAGCAGGAAAAAGTGCTCAATTATCGACAGATCTTATTGACGAACAGTAAGGGTCCAAAGAATTCATAAATAGTATGTCCAGCTCAACGCTGATGGTTTTTATAGCTTCAACATTGTTTGCGTAAACTTGTTTTTTGAAACTCTATGTTTTTATTTGTTGTTATTTTCTAACAATATGACTTTGTCTCACCCAGAACAGGTTCCACTGGCATTTCATAGAGCTAAAAATTGATTTGTTTACCGTTTTTAGTTAAATTTCATTTTTGTCTTTTGTCTTTAGGTTTTAAAAATATTTTGTTTTAAATTGAGTTTTCGTGTTTCCTTTGGTTTTTCGACACGATTTTTTTTTGAGCTTCATGTTCTTTAATACATTAATAAAAAGGTCACATACACAATAATGGCATTGAAAGGGGACGTCATTGAACCTATCAAATGTTCTCAGTGGTTAGATTATGGTTTTAACGGCTTTGCATCGTTTTCTAACAAACTTACTTGATCTGTTTTTATTTTTGCCTAAGTTTGTCCTTTTGTGGTCGTATGATAAAATTGGGATGGCCAAAGATCTCAATGGTTTTTTTATGTAGTACAAACTAAACATTTTCATTGGTATCAGATGATATCTAATGGTTTTCATGTTTTTTAAAACTACTTTTTGGTAACTTTGACGTCTTTACTCTTGTTTTTGCGTGCTACCTAGTCTCATTAAAGCCCAGTCCCATATCTGGTTTGGTGAACTACATGTTAAATTGTTTATTTAGGTTTTATGTGATTCTATTTTGAGTTTGTCATGTGTTTTTTGTTTTAAAATGGACATTGAGCTCTGGTCGTTATTAAAGTTAGTTTTTGTTATTTGATTTCTATCTTATCTGTTCGATGCATATCTTATCGGGCCTTTAAATGGATGTATTCACTTCGTTTAATGGTTCCAGTGCAAAGCAATTTGTTCGTACATTACCTTTCCAAACAAATGTAAATTTTTGATAGTTTTCAATCTCTTCCTCATTTGGAAGAAATTTAATTCAAAACTCGGAAAGAGTGGTTAGGACCATTATGTGCGATTGACATTATCGGGCCTCTTTTTTCAAACCAAAATTCAATTGGTTTTTTTTTGCTCAGCAATTCAAATAACTGTCAAATCAGATCCAAGTACGAAAAATGTTCAGATTAAAACAGTTCTTCAGTCTCTCTTAACTAACTAGGAGCAAATACAAAAGTTCACGGAACATCTGAAATAGTATTCAAAATATAAAGATCGACAAATTTGTGCAATTTGTTTCGTCTGGAAGATTAACAGCGTGTCTGAAGTTCTGTTCTAAGTTCCTTAGAGATTCCTGTGTGGTAATTATTTCTTTAGTTATCAATAGGACTATACTTTAGCTCTGAGGTACATACATCGCGGGTTCGGCGTACAAATTAATTATTATTTTCTTTATTTCACGTAGGATTTTTTTTCACGTCGTCCAATCTTCATCAGTCGGATTTGACTTTGAAAGCCAAAAGAGCATTTCTTTCTCGAAAGAATATGCTTTCTAGAATCAATGTGACACATTTCAATTACGAGGCTGGTTAATTTGCTTCTTTAGAACTATCTTACTATTGAGGATTCTGCATTTTGCAATTGCAAAGCAATTCGTTCACTTTTGGTGACTTTTAAACTGTTTTCAGTTGATTTTTCTGCTAGAGATAAATTATATTGTAATATCCTCAGCTTTTTTACATTAATGCTTTCATTTTACATTTTTATGAGATAACTGGAAAAAATGCCTTGTCTATGAGATGCTATAACAACACAAGAGACTGGGTAGAATTCTTTTAGAATTCGATATTTGTTATTTATTTTGATCTCAACTGAGTTTGGGCTTTCAGCAATGAAGGTTGCCACTTAAGTGGGTACTCTGAATTAAGAGCACTAGAAGTAATCTCATGGTTTTTAGTTTGTTTAACAAGGTTGAAACAAGTAGTCCGTACATGTACACGTTTCTTTGTTCATTATGTCAGGACTTTTTGTGCGTTCAGGTACAGACGTTCGTGCAAGAAGAACTTAAGAGTGCGTTTTTTATAACTTTAAGCACTAAATGTTTTCTTCTGTTAAACCGATTTATCAAATTATGAAACACCATTGAACTAAGTAAAGAGTTTCATCAACGTCTTAAGATGATAACCAGTGACAACGCTTTTTTAAAAAACCGTTGAGTTTGGGAATGCATAAACAATAATTAACATCATCAAACTCTAATTAATCTTTAATTATTCTTGTTTTTTTTCCTGATTTTTTAAAATACTTCCTCACTTCCTTATTTTATTCATTCTTTACTCACTTTAATGATGTGAAGACCTAGACAATTACTCTAAAAAGTTTTAACCGTGCGATAAATTTTTTGTAATTGTGTTCGATGATTATGTTAAATTGTATTATAGTTTACGAAAGCAAAACTAATTCCCAAGAAAAACATCTTTGTAAAGTTATGCAAGTTCATTACTTAATTAAAATTTTTAAAACATGTACTTTTGAGTTTCAATCCTCTAAGGACTCGTGGAAGCTGTTGTAGAGTATTGGTGATACTAAAAAAGCTGTAACTTCGCTTTGTTAATGTTTCGCTAAGAGTTTGACAAAAAATAGAGCGCAAGGTGGGCTGATTAAATTTTTGTCTTGTTTTAATTGAACTATTAATTTTTTGTCACGAGAAATTTTAATCTGTTTTTGCGAGTATCAAATCTGTCTCTAAATTACTTCTGTAAAATAGTTAACAAGAGTTGCATAAAAACAACTATCAATTAGACAACAAAGTTTGTGAGCGAACTGCAACTTAACTTTTCTTTAAATTTAAAAGCTCCTTCTGGCGTGTTTCTTGTTTATTTTTGTCAGGCAGCTGCAATGAAGATAATTTTATATAAAAACAAAATGATATGCATCACGTTCTTAGAGGCAGGCGAAGAACATATTTCAAAAAACGGAAAAAAGCAATCAAAAATTGTTTCTTTATGGAAAAGTCATGAGTTAATCTTTTTACATTAAACCACAATTTGCAGGTGCAAAAAAATTTTTTTTAAAATTCTATAAACAGCAACTCGGAGATAGGAAAGAGCTTATGAAACTGGCATATATATAACAAATTGAAAAATTGCAATTTTGGTTAACTCAAGGGTGGACTGAACAGAATTACAACTGAGTTTGATAACATTCATTCGTTTTTGCTTATTTTTTCTTTAATTTTGCGTTGTACAAAGCCCAAATGTCTTCTGATTAATGGTTTAAACGAAAGGTCTCTAGTGGGTGTGCAAAATCAAAGACTCTCGAGCTTTTTCGTTTTTCCTAACGTTTGTTTTTGTGCTTGATGATTAAATTCTTTGCTGTTTATTTTTTCCAGACTTGTAAATTTAAAATATATAGCCGAGAGTATAAATTATTCTTTTAATGATATTCTGGTTATTGATTGATATTACCCATTAAATTCTTCGTTCCTATTTATAAAAACACGAACCGAATGATCATAATTGTCTGTCTAGTGGTATGCTTTCATGCAGACATGAAAAAACTCTGTTAAAGTTCTTTTGAAAACAATTTTTCCTCTTTCGCTCTTTCATTAAAGTGTAACTTATTCCAAAAGGTTTGCTCATTTTACAAAACTTTCGGATGTACACCACTCACTTATGTCGTCGAAAGACTGATTCAGAGAAATTTAGTGTTGCAGTTGATAAATTCTTTTGTTAAAAATTACACAAACAGAACTCTGAGTTCACCAAAACTTGATATTAATATAGTTGAGTGCTACAGGTGCTCTGGTTGTTTTGGGATCATACAATCTGATGCCAAACAGGATTGGGTACCTCACTTTTGTTCTACCCAGTTACTTCGAGCTGATCGGAAGACGATGCAATGATTTCAGGTTTAGTTAAATTTCAGCCACTCAATTTTCGATCCCGACTCGGATTCTTCATATTTCCGGTCAGTGCATAATTTAATAAATTCTGTCCCTAATTTTAGATTTTTTTGGTTCACATAGGTCCTATAAGTGTTTTTTTTTAATTTTTCTAATTTGTTTCGGAACTATTTGCTTAAATCGTATTATGTGCTCGAAAGTAGCGAAAATCAAAATATTTGAAATACGTTTTGAATTGATTTATTTCATGTTTTACTGTTGGGTAAAATGGTTAGGCCTCTTAAATCCAACTAAAATTAATCAAACGTGATTTGGTTCAGTTCTGATAAAGGTGTCTGCTATGTCGCTGACGTGCTTTTGGTTATTTGCCAATTAATTTTACTTCTTTATTTATTTCAGTCGATACTTCTGCATGCAGGGCTACACAACAGTGCAAAATAACACAGCACGGACGCCACAGGGGAACGATTTGAGCAGATTTATGAGACTTATTCGCAATTCCTACCGAGATATCAATTTTTTCTCCTTTCAACCTGATGATATTCGTAACGGTAGGATAACTATTTAGATCAGATCCAATCATACTTGGAACTGATTTCACCAGTCAAAAAGAGTCTATTACTCTGCTAGAAATCTGGTGAAATCTTAAAAGACGATATCTGGTTTTGCAAAAAAATCCTCCCGATCCCTAAAAACTAAACATTTCTCTGTGTGCTTCCTACACGGAAGCCATTTATATGCCGGATTCATGCGCGATTAATTTTTTTTCTGAAATTTTTTCCTACAGATCTTTATATTGTCGATCTTTAAGTCAGATATTTATTGAAACGGCAGTTTTGCGAAAAAATTTTCCGGAGAATCTGCAAGCATCTTTCTGCGAGACATGGCTAGCATTTTCTGTCTAATAATATTTCATTTTGAACGATAGCATGTAAAGGTTTCTCTAGCATGTATTTATCCGTTGGTTGTTAAAGAGACAGAATAGAGGCTGATTTCAGAAATAACCGATGTCATTTTGACAGTTAAGGACGCAGTATACGCAATAAACGAACACGAAAATTTAAGGAGAATGAACTTTTAACCATAATCATATCTTCAAATTCCGTATTCAGGCTTTATTTAACATTTTCTAATGAAACACAAAGTTAGCCAAACATCATTCAAGCCTATTCAGTTGGACGTAGTATGTATTTTTTCAGCCGACAAGCAAAATGCTGACATTCTTCTAATGGCGGCAAATCTAGGTAATTTGAGCACACGGACGAACTACTACAATTTGATAGAAAATTATCTGGCGTTAGATTATACCAGCTTGAAAAATTATAAGCTTTAAAATGATGCTGTTGTACTAAAATAGTTATCGACAAACCAATTGAATAGCAAATAGCTTTAGGGCAATTTGAATTGGGTCAATTGCGATGCAATTGGATGTTTATTATCTAATACTCAAATATCAGATTACGAGATATGGCATTCGCGATGCGAATGGTTCAACTTGAATTGAACTAGCTATTTGAAGAGCAGATTTCTAACATTTAATTACAACTGATTAGCAGCAGTGCAAATTGGAAGAGTGAAACTAAAATAAGACAAATTAAGATTAAACAGGAAGTTACATTACATCACAGGTTAATCACACATAAGTAAGTACTTGAAATTTGTTTACATGCATGAACAGACAGTTTCTTGTCTAGAATCTGAACAGACATCAAAACTAACTAAAAATAATTATGAGGAACTGAATGGAGAACTAAATGAAGCATCTGCCCTTGAAATGGGATGATTAACTGAAGATCAACTAAAATACGGTAATGGATATTCTGATGATAATATCCATACCGTGTGACAGATTCGATGCGATTACTTATATTGCCATTTTGATCGGAATTCGCTGTGCGAATGACAACTTTAGTTTTGAATGAAAGTTTAGTTATTTTCTCGAGTGGATATTGCGGTGCAATTGGCGATACCTAACTCTAGGTGGGAAAATGCAGCGCAGTTGATAAGTTTGGATTTTCAACTGATTTATAGCGATCAAAATTAGAGAATGAAACGATTTACAGTAAAATAAGAGAAAGCAGAATTGGATCATTAAATGATCATGCAGCCGAGCAACTCACTAGGAAACCAAAAAAGGGTCTCAGACATAAACAGACAATTCCGTCCCAATGTCCTGTCAGGATAAAGCTGACTAAATTTGGCAATGAAATTAACACAATACTGGACAAACTAAATAGCACTAAGACTATAGAATTAAGGATTTGACTTCTAAAAATGTTGTATCTTTTCAGTTTGTGCCCCCCAGTGCGTTATACGCAGACTGATTTTGTTACTGAACTTTTGTCGAAGGAAAGACTAACGAACAGTTCGCTGGTTTTTCGTATTCTAGCAAACGGGCCTAAAATCAGCGACAATGCGAAAATCACCGACCAAAGTTACCCTTAATCGTCGCTAATCTCGCACATGAGGCGCGATTCACAATCTTTCATCTTTTCTTGTTCTTCGTGGGAACGATTATTTGCTGCACAAATCACTATCTCTATTTCCACATCCGAACACATGACTGTATCCGCCCATTGTGCATTTGTGAATTATGACCTGCCCGGAATTGTATCTTCATCTAAGTAATGTTTAAATATGTTTTTATAATTTATATATTTATTGTTTGAGTTTGTAGTGATATTTGAAATTGATGTGTTACAGTGTCTGCCAAAGTGTGCTTCAAAGGGTGTGATTTCAATTTAGATCTTCTTAATCGTAGTGTAATTGCATGTATTTATTGGTCGAGATTAAATTTTTATTTAAGTGTCCTTTCATACATGATAATTGACGTTTGATAGTTTCAATAAGACGTTCTACTAGTCGTATTGCTCTTTGATCATTTGCAGGTGCATATATTGGTGTGATAACATTTTCGGAACAAAATAATTCAAATTTTGTTCCTGTAAGGCATCTACCTTGATCTAGCCTAATTGTTCTAGGTACTCCGTGATTATACATTTAATTATTAAGAAATTTGATAACATTTGTGCTAGAAGCATTATTTGCTATTTCTACTGTAGGGTATTTTGATTAGCGATGTACGCTTGTAATGAAATACTGTTCTATGCCCTTTTCTTTAATAATAGGTCCGCCAAAGTCTATTTGGATTTCGTCATTCGGTTCAATACATTTTGGTGAAGGTAACATTTGCTGTGCAAAATCACTGGTTTTAATTTCATACCAATTTCTGTCCAGGCTCTGCACTCGCTTGCTTTTGCTAATATATCTCGGTGGATATATGGCCGTCAAATGTTCTGTGCTAGAGACCGCATTGCAAAACTTCCAGGATTTGTAGAGTGAATGTCTTCTAGTACAGCGTCTTTAATTGCCTTGGGGATTGCAATCCGTTCGTCCATACATAGACAAACATGTTTCACGCTTAGGTCCCGCCAGTAGGAGTAGATGTACGGCCTGATCTCTTGCAATCTAACCTCATCATTGCGGAGAACACAGTCACGGACCTCCTTCAATATGGCATCTTTTCCAGTGAGAATTGCCAACAACTTTTTGCTGAAGATTTTGTTGAGGGTGTCCGTGTATCTCATGTCTTCTACTGTTACCACAGCACTAGTATATGGGGTCGTCTCTGTGTTTGACAACCTGTTAGTAGCGGGTGTCGTATTTGAAGGGGAATTGTCCGAAAAAATGACTCTAGCCTTTGTTGGTGTTGTTTTTTCTGCTCGGATTCGTGGCATCTCGGAGACTGAATTCGTCGAATGACTATTTGACGAGTGAATTCCGAATTTATTTTGGGCAAAGAGCGAGGTATTTTTGATTGGTTGAATTTATACTTAGGTATGTGTGCTTTGGCGCTTAATCGAAGATTTTGTGGTGATTACTTGAGTTGGTGTCAGAAATGGGCTTTATTGGGCCTAATTGTTCAGATTGTTCGCATTCCTTATTGTCTGACTTTTGCAGCCTATTTGCAACAAATTTGTTGATGGAATGTGATTTATGCCATGATAGTTTTCTTATTGTAAATTGCTGTTTTAAATTTTTAAAGGGCATTCGCGTTGCGATTGACATATCTGAATGAGGATTAAGAATTTTATTTTTTATGTGTTAATTGCTGTGCAAGTGGTACTAGAGATATATTCTGTGACCATTGTAATGCAACTGGTTTAGTCCTAACTTGTGAACTGTTTCTTATTAAAGTTGGTATTTGCGGCGCAAATTGTTGATTTGCAGAATATGAAGGTGAATGTAACTGTAATATGCTGTTGAAGTTCTGTACAGTGTGCAATTTATTTCGAAGTAGATGTTTAAATGAGTCTCGAATTTTAGAAATTGCTTTTTAGTACAAAATGTTCGTCATAAGCTGAAACTTTTTTAGCTTTAGAAAAGGGTTTCTAGATCAATAATCTACTAGGCCCATTTTTACTCCTGGCATATGTTCAATTGTAAAGTTACAGGGAAGTAAACAGTCCATCCATCTAGAAGGACGGCTGTTATAGGATTTGTTCGATCTATGTTTTTTTTAATATTGGTAGTAATGCACGATGATCCGTTTTTACTGAAAAATCCTTCCCGCACAGATAGTACTTGAAGTAGTCGATTGTCCAAACTATTCCAAGTAACTCCAATTCGTTGACGCTGTAGCGTTCTTCTGTGGGATTCAGGAATTGCGACGCGAAGCCTATGGGTTTCTATCCGTCAGAGGTATTTTGTTCGAGTGCAGAGCGAAAAGCATCACATTTCACGCGAACGTCTAGTTTAGGGTAATAGTGGCTATTTTCAGTACTTGCGGCAATTTTTTCTTCTGTATTATTGAAATATTTTGTGTGTTCCTCAGTCCAGACGAAATTAACAGTCTTTTTTAGAAGTGGTCTAAGGGGATGGCAAAGTTGTGCTAAATGTGGTATGAATTTGCTAATGTAGTGTACTGATCCAAGAAAGGATCTTAAACGTTTTAAAAATGGTTGTGGTGGTATTGTTAATATAGCAGCGGTTTTAGTTTCAAGTGGTGATATACCAGTTTGAGTAAAATTGTCCTCAAGCCATTCAATTTCTGTGTTTGCGAAGTGGCATTTTTGAAGATTAATCCTGAAGTTGTCTTCATCTATTTTTTTAAGACATTTAGTAACATAACTGAAATGATCAGATTCAGATCCTGTGCTGACAATGAATATATCATCAAGGAAACAGTAGGTGTTTTGACGACCTACAAGTGTATAATCCATACCTTTTTGGAATTCTGCTGGCATGTCAGTGAGACCGTAAAATCTTGTTTTGAATCTATAAGTACCAGTTGATTCCCCACAAATAATATTTAAACTACAGTGTTTGGCTGTGTCTTTGTGTAATTGTAATTGGCTATAGGTATATTTGAGATCTAACGTTGAGAAATATGCTTGCTGACCATCTTGAGTGTTTGTGAGATGTTGTGAAATTGAATCAATTAGCATTTCAATATTAGGCATTTGATATTTATTTTTGGGAATTGCTTTAGAATCTGGTGCTAACTTTATGGATTGATCTTTTTTCACTGTGTTTACTATTGGCGATATGAAATGTTCGTCAGAACAACTAGATAACTTTTCAATATGACCTTCTTTCTGTAATTGATCCAATTCAACTGTGACTCTAGGTTGTAAATTAATCAGACCGCGTCGACCTTTTTGGTGCTTCGCTGTAAAGTTTAGGTGAACCTTTGATTGCGCTACAGGAGTCTTTGAAAGTCCAATGTTTGACACTAGATGTGGAAATTGCGACGCAATTGTCTCCTTAATTTTACATGTAGAATAATCAATATTTTTTAAATCAAATTTACCACTTTTTGACTGTTGTTGGACCACTGCCAGGCCAAGTCTGTTGAAAAGGTTCCTCCCAAGGATTAGTTTATGTCCATCTTCCCAGCCTCTTTAATAGTCCAATCGTTATATGTTACCGTAGTTACGAGTTTTCCAAGTTCTTTGATTGGTTCATTTGAAAAAGTTTGCAAAGAATTATTCTGTTTTGTAGTGGTCAGTTTTGCAAATGATGAAAATCTAAGGAACCTGTTTGCTAGGGTCTTTGTGATGAGGCTGATTACACTACCAGAATCAATCATTGCGATTGCCTGCACGTTTCCTAATTTAATTTGTGCAATGAGAGGTTCAGGTTGATTTGCTGAATTGTAAGATATAGCAGCTACGTAGTCGTCAGAGTCACTATCGTAATAAGAATTGTAAACTTGGTTATATAGTTGTTGATAGCTTGTGATATAGTTGACGTATTCTTCATAGTCACTTTTTCCAATAGTAGTGCCAATTTGATTCACATTTGTTTGGGGAGGTTCTTTCTGGCCCTGTTGCTTTTTCATTTTTCTGCATTTTCTTGCGAAATGTCCTGTGATACCACAGTTATTACACTTTTTTCAAGTTGCAGGGCAAATTTGACGATGATTGTGACTCCAGCGTAGTCCACAATTAGTGCAAGTGCTAGTACACTGATAGTTTTGAGGAACAGTTGGGTAGCGAGTGAAATTTTCACGAGACTGTTGGTAGTAGTTCGCGTGGTGGTGGTAGTTCGCGTCCTTGAAAGTTGTTAATGGCATTAGTCGACTGTGTAGCAGTGTTCGAGTTTTGTTTTATTTTTTGTTGATTTCCCCATTTCTATATGTATTGCAACCTCGAGAGCTTTCAACGGTGAAACAATTCCCTCTGTTTCTTTTAACAGTTCCCTCTGTGTATCATGATCCTGCGTATTGAGTTTGAATGCGTCTCTAATTAGCGTAGTTTCTTCATCTCCCAAACTACAGTTTTCTGCTTGCTCTATTAATCGTCCATAAAAACTCTCAACCGATTCACCTTTTTGTTGTTTGGAAGAGAAGAAGACAAAACGATCGTAAGTTATATTACAGATTTTGGTGAATGAGTCGTCCAAGGTTTTCCAAAGGTCCTTAAAGGGCTGTTTCTCTATCTGAAGGTGAGGGTATTTACTGTTAAAGATACGACGACCTTTTGTTCCAATGCATAGGTAGAGTAGTTTTTTTTCGCAAATTTCCCAGGTTTTATCCCCGCATAGAACACCAATTTTGTCTTTCTTTTCGCACCGGTTTTTCCAATTTTCCTTTAATTGCTGATTGCAGACTTTTCGGTCTCTCTCAGTTGCTTGTGTGTGGTTTTCCGCAGGCTTTTCATAAGTTGGTTCTGGCGGGTACCTTACTGTTGATGGTGGTCCGTTAATCAAAGTTTTGAGTCGGATCCCTTCTTTCGCCAACAATGCTAACTTCCATTGTTGTGTCCAAATATCCCACGAAAGTGGAGGCTCGATGGTCGACTTTTCCTAGACAGAGTCGATGTGTCGAGGAGTCTTTTTGAAGTCACCTGCTGACTGCGCCATGTTGTACTCAATTAGTTATCGACAAACCAATTGAAAAGCAAATAGCTTTAGGCCAAATTGAATCGGGTCAATTGCGATGCAATTGGATGTTTTTTTATTTAATACTCAAATATAAGATTACAAGATATGGTATTTGCTATGCAAATGGTTCAACTTGAATTGAACTAGCTATTTGAAGTGCAGATTTCTAACATTTTTTTACAACTGATTAGTAATAGTGCAAACTGGAAGAGTGAAACTAAAAAAAGACAAATTAAGATTAAACAGGAATTTACATTTCATCACAGGATAATCACACATAAGGAAGTACTTGAAATTTGTTTACATGCATGAACAGACAGTTTCCTGTCTAGAATCTGAACGAACATCAAAACTAACTAAAAATAATTATGAGGAACTGAATGGAGAACTAAATGAAGCATCTGCCCTTGAAATGGGATGATTAACTGAAGACCAACTAAAATACGGTAATGGATATTCTGATGATAATATCCATACCGTGTGACAAATTCGATGCGATTACTTATATTGCCATTTTGATCGCAATTCGCTGTGCGAAAGACAACTTTAGTTTTAAATTAAAGTTTAATTATTTTCTCGAGTGGATATTGCGGTGCAATTGGCGATACCTAACTCTAGGTGGGAAAATGCAGCGCAGTTGATAAGTTTGGATTTTCAACTGATTTATAGCGATCAAAATTAGAGAATGAAACGATTTACAGTAAAATAAGAGAAAGCAGAATTGGATCACTAAATGATCATGCAGCCGAACAACTCACTAGGAAACCAAAAAAGGGTCTCAGACATAAACAGACAATTCTGTCCCAATGTCCTGTCAGGATAAAGCTGACTAAATTTGGCAATGAAATTAAGATAATACTGGACAAACTAAATAGCACTAAGACTATAGAATTAAGGATTTGACTTCTAAGAATGTTGGATCTTTTCAGTTTGTGCCCCCCAGTGCGTTATACGCAGACTGATTTTGTTACTGAAATTTTGTCGAAGAAAAGACTGACGACCAATCGCTGGTTTTTTGTATTCTAGCAAACTGGCCTAAAATGAGCGACAATGCGAAAATCACCGACCAAAGTTACCCTTATTCGTCGCTAATCTCGGCAGCGGATTCTAGCAACAATAGCACTGCGAAAACTGGTGATTAGTCCCCGAAATTACGTCGCTAAAATTTGAAACAATTTGTACTATTTCTTTGTCATCTGAGTCGCTACGTTATGTTTATAAGTTGTTACGTGTTGGTTATAAAATAATCTGATTTAATAATAAATTTTTCATAAAAATTGTTCTGAAAAAATTCATAAATAGGGGCAGCCAACGATTTCTAACGTGCGGAAAGGAGAGACGAGATCAAAGGATTAGAATCAATTAGAGTTGTCGTACACTATAAAATGCAAAAAAATACTGAAGTATATACCAATATTTCAGCGCGTCGGACTTATTCGCGCTCGCATACTCTCCCGATCAAAATAAATGTGCGTAAAATACATGCATAAAACAGCGATGTGCCGATTATATATACTCGAGCAAATGTGTTTTTTGCAAAGTAATGAAAGGCTTGGGAAAACAATGTTTCCACTTTTTAGTGATTTTCTGCTCAGCACAAAAACTTATCACTAAAGTTACTTTTCAGACATTTGTAAATGGAGTTCATTGAGAGTAATAATGATGTCCTCATTGAGCCCTATTTTTCCACGTCCTATTTACGACTTTTTAACGTTCAAATTTGGGCCGTGGCTCAAGATCCATGGCGAAAATTCACATGAAGTTCTTAACTTTGCTATTTTTCCTTTATAAATGATTAAGTACCCCAGTCGAAAAATAATAAATATTCATAAATTTTTTGAAAATAATGGATAACTTATAAAGATTTATAAATTGATAGATTATAAATGTTTCATCGAAAGATTTTCAGTATTTTCTACAAGTTTTCTTTAACTCACGCAAAGGCCTGTTGCATTTCACTTGTATCTGAAGACATTCGAAAAATTTTAAATATTATTGAAAATAATGGATAGTTTATAATAGATACCAATGCAAAATAGTAGATACCAATGCAAAATTTATAAATTGCTTCTTTCGGCAACTTTCGGCTATTTTCGCCAACTTTCGGCAATTTTTGCCGTTTTTCGGCAATTTTCGGCAACCTCGCCGACATTCGCCAACTTTTACCGACTTTTTCAACTTTCCGCAAAAGTCGGCTATTTTCGCCGACTGTCGCAACTTTTGCCGACTTTCGGCTATTTTCGGCAACCTCGCCTAGACTCATCTTGACTGGGCGGGATATATAAATTTGGAGCACTTTTTTTGCATTTTTTTTAAAATCTGGGTTTTTTTGCCTAGGTGTGCTGGTTACTCGATACCCGAAATTGTGTGCCTTTGATTCTTGGTTTTCATTTCAAATTTATACTTGAAATTCTTCCTTTCTTTTATAATTTTAGTTTTCTTCCAATCAGTATTTTTTTGGAGCTGAGTTTAGCGCAGACTGTTTTTTTGCGGGACAAAAATTTTTGTTCGAATTTATAAATTAATCCAAAATTTTATAAATGTTTTATAAACTAATCCAAATTACAAATAGTTTATAAACTAATCCAAATATTTACAAATAATTTATAAAATAATCCAAAGATTTATAAATAATTTATAAAATAATGCAAAAATTGCGAAAAAAAGTTATAAATATTTATAAAAATGATGCATCTTTTTTGCAAATGTTTATAAACTAATTTATAAATTTTTGTAAATTATCCATTATTTTTCGACTGGGGTATTCAGACTAATTGGACCGCATTTGAGTTTTAATTCAGTTATGTAATTAAAGTTCTTTGCCAGAACCCAAAAAAGTAGCTGTGATAATGGCATTTCATGGTATTATAGGGCTACACATTGTATGACTATTAGGTGGCGGTTGGCTATAATAGGAAAGACTCTGCTTAAGGACTTCTTTAATTCTTCTGGTACATGGTGGATAAGGGCTTTTAGGTGGATGCTGTGAGTTCCAGCTGGAAACGTACAGAATGTTTGGTCAAGCATATGGAATGGCGCCAGTGGAATACTACCTCAAATTGTTCGACCTCAGAAATCAAACAGAGGGCAGAGACCTCATTCACGTGAAAGTTAATAGCTTTAGTTGTGTTAAAACTGGGTAAATCATATTTGATACACACCCAACCTGGTTGGCATATAACTTTTAAACTCACCTGGAACAGCAACGATATTAAAAAAATTTTGTGGCTGATAACCCAGGATGAGGTTCGCGACCCAATACAGGTATTAGCGAGACCAAAATAGGTTGCAGACAAGGCGGTCACGCCTTCCGTGTGGTCAATTGAATTTTTTGGTCTGTTCCGTCTAGCCAATAACCACATTTCGATCTCTTTGGTCTGGCCAATACCCACCTTTTGTTGTTTTTGGTCTGGGCGATGAGTTATCCAACAAAAAGAGAAGCCAGTCCCCTGCAAACTGTCCAACCTATATATAAACACGATTTATGCGCAACCAGAGGTGAAAGAAGTTATATACACAATAAGAAGAGTTTGAGTGTAAAAGTAACACCGGGGAAAATAGTTCTTGTTAGGACTGAATGTTCTGTCTAACTGTAATAGAAGACCTCCTCTGCCTCAGGTGCCCTCAGCCATTTCAAGTACCATTGAGGACTTCTGCGGGCCGAACGTGACGTATCCAAATGATAATGGCTCGAAGCCGGTCCAGTATAAACGTGTTTTGCATTGAGTGTTTTTTCCAAAATAAAAGCCCATTATTGGTAACCATCATCTACTTCTAGATGATTAGACAAATCGATCAAACTAGTTTCTGAATTTCGCATCGGTCTTTAATTCGACAGTTTTACTCATCTTTTAAAATCGCATATTCAGTTCTGGTTAAAAATTTAAAGGAATAAATTATGATTTTTTGGATGCTTCTACACATTTAAGCTGTCTAGCCTAGGGTCTCTTCCGTCTGGTTAATGGTCTGGACTATGGTCTGGACTAGGGTCTGTTTGGTCTGATTGATTGTCTGGACAAAGTCTCTTCAGTGTGCCTAATGGTGGCCAACGTCTGTTTTGTCTGACCGAGGATGGCAAGAGTCTGTCTGGTCTTTCCAATGTCAATTTTTGGGTACGGTCAGTCTGGAACACCACTGTTTGCAACACAATTCGGTCTATCCAATACCTGTTTCGGGTCCTAGATTGCATCCTGGGTCTAGGTCCTTGAAGCTTAAAAATCGCTGACCCCCTATGATTGTCAAGTTGCACCATAACAATTGGTTGCTGATATCAACAATTTTTTTGAGTTATTTTACAAATTTACTTTTTTGGGGACAAGTTTTCGTTAATAACTGATTCTCAACGAAAGAAAGAGGCTCCAATGTCTGTCCAAGTCTTTGTAGTTGATTTCAACAAAACATCAAGCATACATAAAGACTCTTGTTTTAGCTTTGCGCAATTTCCTAGCAATTACGCCTTTGTGTCTATTTTTATGGATATTGTTCGACAAAAGCAATTTCGCCTCGGCAAGCAACTTTTATATCGAGTTCATATATTAATTAAACAATAGTATCTCAAAAACCTCTCATTATCAGCAAAAAAAAGTTTCCGGAAACACAGAAATCCGATAATTTTGAATTTTGTTAATCATATGATAGAAGGTACTTCTTCATAAAATTCCTGAGTTGTTCGAGAAATATGATTGGTCCAAAAATGTGTGAGATAAAATCTCGAACTAACTTGCAAAACCCTTGTAATAGGTTAGCAGAGCGCTTGTAATAGCTTATTTTTATAGGGCACGCTTTTTAGAAAAAAAATGTTTGATGATTGACCTCAAGAACAATGACATTTTCTATCTAGTTCTATATATCAATTTCAAAAGCAGTTTCGTTGCTTAACGGCCTCTTGACAGACAGCATTTTTAACTATAGTTTTGCTGATATTTGAAAATGTGGTGACCCGCTCCCTTTCAGAAACTCGTTCTTACATCTTTGTAACGACCGTTGCCCTACAATATTTCACTTGATAAATCTTTTCAGGGCAGGAAATATATGTTATCCTTAGACCTAATTACAGCTGGGGGGTAGAATATAATTATAAGATATTTCGCAGAAATGAGCAGACCATAAGATTCATGTTGCATCTTTGGGGTACGTTAATTGAGTTTCAAAGAATGAAAGCGGAGTATTTAAGAATTGAGCTCTCACAAGCGCACACGCACGCACACACACACAAATAC
>NC_134478.1:755527-803100 GCF_964194025.1 Convolutriloba macropyga | reverse complement strand
AAAAGCGCAATGTTATTGCAACACAAAACCTGTAATTGACCATTTTGGAGGAAACTGCGTTCTCTTACTCTCAACTGGTTACAAAAAAATTGGTTTTTTGTGGTACTTTTTACCTAATAAGGATTTAAAATGATTAGAGAGCGTCTAATTTATTGAACTAACTGTCGACCAAAACGTTTCCTTTCATTAACTGGAATGCCCTTGAGGCCTTTTTAGCAATTTTTTCACTGCCTACTTAACAATTCAAGTTTTGTGTGGACAGAACAGAAACAGTTATACGGTCATTGAAATTTTTTTTGGGAAATAAGTTTTTCAAATACGTTACTGAAGGCAGAAATTATATGAAAGTTTTTGTTTTGAACCGAGAGCTCCCTCCGATGGACTAAGTTCATAACAGAACATAATCTTTAAGTTAATCGGTCTTTAAAGTTTTTTCTTTAAGATTTTTCGACGTCTATAATGCAAGATCTTATAAGGTTCTTGCAAGATAGGCGTCCTAATCTTGTATTTTGCAGGGTAAGCTTCATTTTCAAGAATCTTGCAAAATCTTGCAATATAAGCGTCGGAGTTCGTCTAGAAGCCTATCACGCGCTTGCTGAAGCACTTTCAATAGCTTGAACCTAATTGAACAGAAACAGAGAAAAAAGATTAAAAAAACAAAAACTTTTTTTTCAGACGTAAATATTTTCAAACGCCCAACTAGTTTGCCTGAAATTAAAACGAGAAAAAACTTTTCATCATCATTAGGAGGAAAGACCACAAAAATTTTAATAATTTTAATAATAATAACATTGAAAGACTCCTCTACCCAGGGCACATCAACTTTTTTCCTGTTGTTTCTAACAAAAGCCTAAACTGCATGTTTTTTGTTGTCATATCAATTCGTAGCGTTCGAAGACTTATTGAGTCAACGATATCGTTGTATTTTTTAGAATTGATTTCTTACTAGCCTGTTAGCAAAACTGTCATCCCTGAAACCATGAGTTCCAGTTTTGGTTATTTTTGAAAAACAGGACACTGATAAAGAGTTTATAATACTAACATTGAAAGACTCCTCTACTCAGGGCACCCCAACTTTTTTCGAGTTTTTTTGATGTCATATCAATTCTTAGCAATTGAAGACTTATTGAGTCAACGATATTGTTCGATTTTTAGGACTTATTGCGTTAAAGATATCTTTCGATTTTTTAGGACTCATTGCGTCAACGATATTGCTCGATTTTTTAGGAGTTGATGATACTAACTTGAAATGTTCACCAGTATAGTCCACCCAGAAAATAGGTCTCAAGGATGAAAGTACCCCACTTTAGCTGAAGTAAAACAGCAAGCTGTAGCATATCTTGTTTGGTTTTGAAAGAGTGTTTTTCAACATTCAGTGTTCAGTATTTGTTTTCTTAATTTTTGTCAGAGATTGAATTTGGAAAAAAACATGAGTGAACGATTTGACTCGATTTTTTCCCAGACTTGTTTTTGAGTTGGTCTGACAAAAATTATTCTGAAATTTTGGGCTACTTTGTAAAGATTTTAGATTTTTTGCTATGGTGACCTGGATTTTTTAATGAGTGTCTTGAGTAATTGTTGTGGCTTGACGCTGAGTTAGAACCAATCCATTTTAATAAACGTCGCCAAAAACAAAAAAATTATTTTTTTCCTCATGAAGCTTTATCATTGTGAGTTTTTCATTCATTTTACTTTGCTTGCGGCTAAGACTTTACTGGAGTGCTGAAATAACAATTCTTTTCGTGAAAAAGAATGTGCAGAATTTTGTAAAGATGTCTTTGAAATCGCAATGCTTCTGAAAAATCATGGAAAATTTTTAGCGTTTCGTATTCCCTGGCGAAGATCACAAAAAATGTGCCAAAAATGCTCTGGAATTTCTATCTTTCTTTTGTTTCCTACAAACGACATCGAAATTTTCTCCGGAAACTGAGGAAACTCGTTCAATTGTAACTCGTTATCAGTCTCCGCTAGGTTTTCTGTTAAAATCCCCGGACATTCACCGTTCGTTTCCAAGACTTTTCGATAAGACCCCAATCCAAGAAAAATTAGACCCTCGGATTTCCTTCACAGCAATTTTTTGAACTACTTTTCATCCCTCATTTTGGCGTTTTTTAGGACTAACGTAAATTAATAATTTCATAAATTTTTCAGTGAAAAAGCTTAATGACTACAAGCCTTCTTTACGCCATATTATGAAGCTGCAATTTTGCCATTTTTTCGAAATTTAAAGTCATCTCGGGGAAACTTATGTAAAGAACTGTTCAGCTCATAGGAAAAAAAACTTATAAAAGTCGAGCCAACTTTTGAGAATAGTGGCGTAAAGAAATCCAATGGCAATGTTTTTAGTCATCCCATGGCGATGATTTATACGCTGCAAATAATACAAACGTGTGTACAAAAAAGTGTAGTCAGAATTTCTTCTGGCAATTGCATCAAAAGTTGACGAACATTACGTGATAAATTGTCTTCATCTTGTCTGCATTATGTGTAGAAAACAGTTAAGTTTACCATCTATTTTAAAATTAGGGTTTCATTTTTTTCAGAATTTTTTAAATTGGGTCTCAAGGGATCCTTTTTTAAGTTTGAGAGGAAACCCTGTTTTCAAAAAAGTTAATTTGTCACAAGCTGAAAAAGATGTGTCGGAAGAAACGCATTGGCATTTTATTATAAAGAAACCAATTGTTGACAAAGCAAACTTTTATAAAAAATGAATTGTTATTTGAAATTTTAAAAAAAAATAATTGATTTGCAAAATATTAAAAAAAAATAAAAAAATTATGTGCACTTGTTTCCGAATTCGTAATCAATTTAATTTATATATATATATATATATATATATATATATATATACATATATATATATATATATATATATATATATATATATATATATATATATAGCGTAATCAATAAAGACAATTTGCAATATCTTACAAATGTATTTTGCATGTTTTCATGTTATTTTCTCCCAAAATCTGAAAAAAAAAATTACTCTCAGTGCAAACATAGAGCTAGTCCACAGCTTACATTTACCCACACCACCAACCGATCACATGATTTGTTTTATCTGTGAGGTCTTTCGATTATTTTTTCAACTCCATTTTGATCAATTTAGATCAAATGATTTCACGTAAGAAGGGCTCAATCTTTGTACTCCTTTTTAGATTTACCCAATTTTGATGTCACATTTCAGCTCAGCTGCCTGATTATATCAGTGAAACTTAGGTATTCATTTAAGAGATGAAAAAGTGCACTCAAAAGCCTCAGAAAGTTACATAACAAAAATCAGACAAAAAATTTTGAGCAAAATTTTTGTCGTATATTAGAAAATCTGCAGATGAAAAAATTAAACGCTCAAAATGGTAAACTGCCTCTGTTTGAATTCAATTTAAGTCAGACTAATTTTGCCCGATAGTTTTGATTTTCAGATCAATCGACCTATAATCATCCGAAATTTGATATACCTAAATTCCTTCGAGCTGAAAAATTAGTCTCGCGAAAATTGATATATAAGTAGGCCAGTTTTCAGGAAATGTCAGTGAATTGAGTTCCCATGAAATCTACTTATTTTGTTCCTACGATTGTTAAGTTAACAATGGAAAACCTCGCTCAAAATATGAATGCATGATCAAGCTTCAGATTTCTTGAGGAAATCAATTTATTTTTTTCTCATGAGAAACTTCTAATTGATTTTTTTCAGTGAATAAGTTTTTCAGTTTACCTGAATCTAGATATGTTTGTCAAGAATATATGTCAAAAATATTGTATTGCACATGATATAAGGAACCACGGTATTTATTAAGAAAATAATTTCCGCTCTTCGTGAAACCATTAATGATTAAGGCGCTCCGTTTTAGTAGTTGGAATCAGACGCGCGTTCTATTGATCTTTAGAATAAAGGATTCTGTTACAATCTCACCAGAAACTCGTCCCTACAGGTGCAATTGTTTTTTGCCCAAAATTAAAATGACCGCCTCGTTAACACCTGTTGACGGGAAAAAACTTTCAATTGAGTTTTCAGACAGCTGGAGGCTTAGCAGATGCTTACCAAATATATTCCTAAAAAATCCAGTATTTGCTCTAAAGCTATCAACAAAATTCTACAAATATACAAAAGCAAATAAAAACTTTTTACTGGAAAAGCGAAAATCTTTTTTAATTTAAAAATTTTTATCCAAAAGGCAACGTGACTGAACTATTCGGTAAATATCTAAAATCTGGATGAACATAAAGAAATTGTTGTTTTGAAAACTGAATTATATTTTCAACTTCTGCAAACTTTTATGGTAAACTTTTATTCTAGAACCAATTTCATTAAATTTTTGGTGGTATTTAGTACAGCTGAGTGTTCAAAATCACTACAACGGTTTTTAAACACAAATAATCCTAACTATCAAAAAACATGATATCATAGAAATTCATTGCCCAGACCTTTTATTTTATCATTAGTACAAAGATATTTAAATTTTTTTTCTAAGGTCATAAGAATTTTTTATCCAACAAGCATGGGTTTAAATAATTTTCACTGTTTGAGATCTTTGTATGTTCTGTCTGCTCTTCAACTCATAAAATCTCAAAGTAAATTAATCTTCAGATTAAGTAAACATTTAGCAATCAAGTTGTATTTTCTGAATTCATATGTTTCCGCTCTTCGTGAAACCATTAATGATTAAGGCGCTCCGTTTTAGTAGTTGGAATCAGACGCGTGTTCTATTGATCTTTAGAATAAAGGATTCTGTTACAATCTCACCAGAAACTCGTCCCTACTGGTGCGATTGTTTTTCGCCCAAAATGACCGCCTCGTTAACACCTGTTGACGGGAAAAAACTTTCAATTGAGTTTTCAGACAGCTGGAGGCTTAACAGATGCTAACCAAATATATTCCTCAAAAATCCAGCATTTGCTCTAAAGCTATCAACAATTTTCTACAAATATACAAAAGCGAATAAAAACATTTTACTGGAAAAGCGAAAATCTTTTTCAATTTAAGAATTCTTATCCAAAAGGCAACTTGACTGAACTATTCGGTAAATATCTAAAATCTGGATGAACATAAAGAAATTGTTATTTTGAAAAGTGAATTATATTTTCAACTTTCGCAAACTTCTATGGTAAACTTTTATTCTAGAACCAATTTCATTAAATTTTTGGTGGTATTTAGTACAGCTGAGTGTTCAAAATCACTACAACGGTTTTCAAACACAAATAATCCTAACTATCAAAAAACATGATATCATAGAAATTCATTGCCCAGACCTTTTATTTTATCATTAGGTACAAAGATATTTAAATTTTTTTCTAGGGTCATAAGAATTTTTTATCCAACAAGCATGGATTTAAATAATTTTCACTGTTTGAGATCTTTGTATGTTCTGTCTGCTCTTCAACTCATAAAATCTCAAAGTAAATTAATCTTCAGATTAAGTAAACATTTAGCAATCAAGTTGTATTTTCTGAATTCATATGTTTCTTAAAAAAATCTTAAAAGATTTTAACGCTCTAACTTGAAATTTCCAAAGGAGGAGAACAAAAGACGCTCAAGTTCTTTGGTCTCCCTAAGGTTTTTATACTATGCGTTTCGCGATGACTGCCACAGACTTCCAAATATGATTATCGTTTATTGAAACATGAAAGTGAACTTTGTCTTTTAGGTGCTCTGATTGTTCTGGGGTCATACAGAAGTGTACCAAACAGGCTAGGATATCTTAGATTCATACTACCAAGTTACTTTGAGGAGTTTGGGAGACAATGCAATCAATTCAGGTACACCTGATTCAACTTCGGTTGCTCAAATTTTGCGCTCCACGTCAAGATGTTAGCATATTTTCAGATTTTCAGTGCTTTTTAACTATTGGAATAAATGCACTGAATGGCCCCCAGACCTTCATTGCTGATTTCAGGGGTAACAGCCTAATTCAGTTCTTAAAACATTGCAGAATATTTTAAGTTTAGTTATGTGCGATTTTTCTTCATCATGAATCTATAGAGGTCAAAGAGTTCGACCATGCTAAATCTATACTGCATGGTCTGGACATTGCTTATATAATATAGAATAACCTCAAAATTACAAAACAATAAAAAAAAGTTCAACAGAATCATCTGTAATTATTTAAAAAAACACTAAACCGTACAAATTTATTAAATAAAATTTCAGGCAAAATTTTTTAAAACTCTAGTAACCAGTTAACAATTTTGAGAATATACGCATGAATGAATAAATTATGCTAATTTCAAGAATATAGGTTAAGTGTTTTTGATCTTTGTCTAACATTGAAGGCGTAAAAATCCGAACTTGAACGCATGAAGGTCTGGTGAACGCACGTAAGTCTACTGAACGCACGAAGGTCTGAACATGAACGCACAAAAGTTTGCTGAGCACACGAAGGTCTGTTGAACACATGAAGTTCTGGTGAGTGCAGTTAAGCCTTGACGCGGACTCACAAAAATCTGGCGAACGGACGAAAGTCTGGATATAAGATGTTTTCGTCTGGGATTGTGTTGACACAGATTCTTTGTCTGGGCTGTCTGAGACGGTCTTGACCTAACGGTTCCCTTCTGGCACCTCAACCTGGGCATTGCTAAGCTATGCTAGCTGTTCTATCACACTTTTGTTTGTTTATTGATCATACCGTTGGTAACACATTGAGCTCTTAAAAGATTACGAAGCAACTTGTGATTAGTCCAGCAGAGTCCTAAGATCACACCATCTTTCATACCTTACCCTATCTATAATCAAAAGTTTATTCGAAAAAGCAACCGGGAAATTTGTGGTGCCAATTGCTTTCCAAATCATATATTATGTGTGTATATATGTGTGTGTGAGCGTGTGTGTGCGTGCGTGTGTGTGTGTGTGTGTGTGTGTGTGTGTGTGTGTGTGTGTGTGTGTGCGTGTGTGTGTGGCCGAAAATGGTCTGATTTTAAGGTATGTCCGGAAAACTTCAGCGTGGTTGTAGCGACCTTCGATATCACTGACTCCCGGGTTGAAGTTTCTTTGATTTCATACAAGGATCATATATGATTTCATACTGTCCATACTTGATTTCTTAGTACGATCCTTGTATGAAACCAAAGAAATCATATATGATCCTTGTATGATTACCAAGAAATCATATATGATCCTAGTACGAATACCAAGAATCATACATCTATTTTTTGAAAATCTTTAGCCATTTATGTTTTTTTACTTTTATTCGGTAGGGCAGCACATATATGATACCCCGGCATCACATTGTGATCCGCCAAATGACCCTAACGTACAATATAAATTGCAAATTGGGCACAAAATAAAGGAGTAAGTCCAAACAAATAACAAAATTTTTGACATACTCTGATGCCAGTTTATACTTATAAATGCTCATTTATAAAAAAATTAATCAAGAAAAAAATGCATATCACGTCAAATTCGTTTTCTGAATACGTTTAAACCACAAAGTTATTCTTTTAGCGCATACAAAGAATCAAATGTGGATTGCAAATGCGATATAATAATTTAATAAGACCTCTGACTACATTATACGAGAATTTGTGGCACAAGTCAATGTATTATGTGTCATATATGACCTTGTATGAAATCCAAGAAATTTTTTCAACTTCAATGGAAAATCAAAATTATACAGTTTTTAGTCTTTGAACTTTTTTGTATGATCCTTGTATGATTTCTAGGAAATCATATATGGTCCTTGTATGACTACCAAGAATTCATACAAATCATAGATGACCTAGTATGATTACTAAGAATCATATATGACCTAGTACGAAATCAAAGAAAGTTGTATGATCGTTGACCTGGGTGACCTTTTATTTCTCTCTTCTAGTTCACGCTTTCATTTATTCCAGTCGCTACTTTTGCACAATGGGGTACAAGACAGTGCATAACAACACAGATAGGACACCTCATGAAAAGGACTTAATCAGATTCAGAACCCTCATCAATAAATCATTCCGGAATATCAATTTCTTCTCATTTCACATCAATGATATTGGTAACGGTGAGTTTACACTTTGGATCAGATCTTATCTCAAGTGGTTTTTTTGCAACACAGTTAAAGACGGTTATCTTGCCAGAAATTTGTCAAATTCTGATGTGATTAAGTGAAGTCTTGCAAATATCTTTCAGGATATAGCAAGATTACCGTCAACTTTGGACTAGGGAGTGAGAGTCATAGTTTCAAAATTCGTTTTCATCCAAAGCTTCGGGGCTAATCTTATAATCACACAAATTGATGTCAATGAATTGTTGAAGAGAACACCAAAAACGAACTGAAAGTAACAACTGGTCACAGTGAAGTTCTGGAGCCCAAAAAAATTTTCGAGGCAGATGAAACAATCAAACATAAAAATTTGTTAGCTTGTTAAAAATTTTGATTGAAAACGACGAATATAAATAGAAAAGCATGTGAAATATAATCGGCATGTTTTTTAAAGGAAAACCCGTGGTGTCTACTCCACTGCAAATTACGATTAATCCGAAATTTTGAAACATTCACGCAAAAAATTCTCTTTCAAGCAGTTATAAAGGAAAGAGATCTTTTCTGCTGCATCCTCCCAGCATTTAGTACCCTCCGCTTATTATTGTTTACCTATAAAGATACATATGAAATTATATTGCATATAAGTATACGAGAAACATGTACCTACAAAACACTAACAAACCAAAGCTTTCAAATTAATAATTAGATAGAAATAACATTTTGCGTTAAAATTAAGAATAAACAAAAAAACCGAATAAAAAAACATTTTTTTGGTATTTTTGACTAAAAGAATTGGACTGAAGAAGCTAATTTTTTAAGTTAAATTTTGTCGCCCGCAAAAACTGTTTTTCTTATAAAAGTTAAGGACTATATTCAAATTCAAAATTAGAGGTAGACAACGTTATTAGTATAATGTTAGCACAAAGAAAAGAAAATTTACGCAATTTTTAAAATTTTTGGCTATAAGAATTGAATTGATTGAAGTTCCGTTTCTAAGAAACTATTGAAAAATTGTTTTAATTTTACTAAGCCATTGAGTTAGATATGGAAAAAGGACATTAGTATTGAGTGAAAAAAATGTGTTTTTTGGTGCACATAGGGCTGAGAGCGCAACAGAAAAGATCTATGAAGAGACTGCCAGGTGGACATTAATGAAATTAAGCACAACCCAGAGAAAATTCTCACTCTGATAACCGTGCTACTTTTTTGAACTCTTAAGGCTATGATGTTTAAGACTACTATCGATGGAAATTGTTTATTTATTGTAAGGTGTATAAGTGTGAAATTAAAATTTACAAAACTTTACGGAAGATATTTTCATTCAAGTTGCCCGGGTCGAGATGTCAAAGCTAACGTTTGCGCTGAACTGCGCTGAATTGAGTTAAATTTTCTGAGCAATGCGGTGAACTATGTGAAAATTGATTTTGCCGCTATTTTAGGTGGACGAAAACAGTGACTGCGATACGTTGAATTTCGTACAAAAAATGGGCCATTTTTTAACACAAACTGTATCTCAGAATTTCTGTGTTAAAAAAAGTTTTGAGAAATATATAAAGATCAATTTGGTGCTAGAAAAAAATTTTTGGTCGATTAATCGTCTCTTACACGTACTGTGAAAGGTAGCTGTCTCACTTGACGTTTATACGTTCAAGAATTGGGCTTTCAGCAGTGATTTTTTGCCACCACTGAAACCTACCTTCCCAAAATTTTCACGACTAAATTTACCGCATTCACAGCTTACGTTATTTTTACATAATTTAATTTGAAATTCAGTTTCTTTTTCAAGTTTCTTCAATGGAATGATTTGATCAAAAATAATTTATTGCGCTAAAACGGGAAATACTTGAGAATTAATAGCTTGAAAATTACGTTTAGGTTTGACTAAAACGAGAACTTTTTTATCACGGTAGGCTCCTCCAAAAGAATTAAAATGTATAGACGATATTTTGAAAAACAATGAGAAGCCCGCTCATGTAAACATTTCAAACTTCAAACAAAAATGTAAGCAAACGCATAAATCAATTTTGTGTACTAACTTCTTTCTGTTTGCAGAACTATATTGTATTGCGCTTCCTTTCATGTATATGAGGCGGCTTGTTTATTTTATAAATGTTCCACTTATAAATATACAAATACGGGTCCTAGTTCAGTTGGGAAAAATACCAATTTTACAGATAACAAAAGAAAATGAAACCTGTGAACAATTGCAAAAATTTGAATAGAGTTGAATTGCATTCTTTTGTACAACCCACTTGAAAACTTATAAGATAATAGGAGTCTAATAATAGTAAAACCACAATTACTAATTACAAGCCTACCACAAAACTAAACGATTTGATGAATAGATCACTAAGGCTCAACCTCATAGCGGTGTCAGGAGAACTGAATAGAAAAAAAATTTATTCCATTAGCCATTGATCATCGTCATATATATCTTAAAACTCGTTGGAATAAATTTTTTTGTTTTTATATGGGAAAACACGGTTTCTGGAGAAAAAAACGGTAAAAATAATTATATTTTCTGTTTTATACTTGGTTTTTTAAAAACTAAAATCAATTACTATTGGCGGAATATTTGAAATTCGTTTGAAGTCCAAATGACTTCTCAAAATTTAGGCTAAAAAAAGGGCAAGTGTTTTTTTTAGTCCTAACACTCTTAGTGGTGTCATTTTGAGCTCAATTTTTTGAAATAGATAGACCTGAGTTTGGAAAATCTCTTTAAAACACTCAATGCAAAAAATTTGCCCCGTCAGAAGTAATTACTGGTTTTGTCCGTAACTCCACTGAAAATCCTGCTTTTTCAATATACTGCCCTATTTCTTCCAATCACATGGAATAATTTAATGATTCTATTTTGCCTATTATGAAAAGAAAATTTATTGCAAGAAAGTGATTCCTGGGTATCAACAATCAACAACAACAGTCAACTTTTGACTGTTGATCCTCAGAAAACATTTTTTATAAAGATACTTATTTTTTTGACATCCTATGTTTTATTTATTTTATTTACATCAGTCTACTAATATCAACATGGATAGTTTATTACAGGTGGATGCTGTGATTTCCAGGTGAAAACTTACATAAAATGTTGTCAAGCTTTTGGAATGCCACCAGCGGGTTACTACCTCGAGCTGATTGACTTCAAAAATCGCACCGAGGGCAGAGAACTAATATACGTGAAAGTTGGTATCAATTCGCAAAACCTAGAAATTTTAAGGTTTTTTTTGAAATAAATCTGCTTCCATTATAAAATATCTGATCGGAAACAACACATATTAAGCGCAACCCAGAGAAAATTCTCACTCTGATAACCGTGCTACGTTTTGAACTCTTAAGGCTATGATTGATGTTTAAGATTACTATTGGTGGATATTGTTTATTTTTAATTTAAGGTATATAAGTATAAAATTAAAATTTACAAAACTTTACGGAAGATAATTTCATTTAAGTTGCCCGGGTCGAGATGTCAAAGCTAACGTTTGCGCTGAACTGCGCTGAATTGAGTTAAATTTTCTGAGCAATGCGGTGAACTATGTGAAAATTGAATTTGCAGCTATTTTAGGTGGACGAAAACAGTGACTGCGATACGTTGAATTTCGTACAAAAAATGGGCCATTTTTTTATAAAAACTGTATCTCAGAATTTCTGTGTTAAAAAAAGTTTTGAGAAATATATAAAGATCAATTTGGTGCTGAAAAAAAAATTTTGGTCGATTAATCGTCTCTTACACGTACTGTGAAAGGTAGCTGTCTCACTTGAGGTTTATACGTGCAACAATTGGGCTTTCAGCAGTGATTTTTTGCCACCACTGAAACCTACCTTCCCAAAATTTTCACGAATAAATTTACCGCATTCACAGCTTACGTTATTTTTACATAGATTAATTTGAAATTCAGTTTATTTTTCAAGTTTCTTCAATGGAATGATTTGATCAAAAATAAATTATTGCGCTAAAACGGGAAATACTTGAGAATTAATAGCTTGAAAATTACGTTTAGGTTTGACTAAAACGAGAACTTTTTTATCACGGTAGGCTCCTCCAAAAGAATTAAAATGTATAGACGATATTTTGAAAAACAATGAGAAGCCCGCTCATGTAAACATTTCAAACTTCAAACAAAAATGTAAGCAAACGCATAAATCAATTTTGTGTACTAACTTTTTTCTGTTTGCAGAACTATACTCTATTGCGCTTCCTTTCATGTATATGAGGCGGCTTGTTCATTTTATAAATGCTCCACTTATAAATATACAAATACGGCTCCTAGTTCAGTTGGGAAAAATACCAATTTTACAGATAAAAAAAGAAAATGAAACCTGTGAACAATTGCAAAAATTTGAATAGAGTTGAATTGCATACTTTTGTACAACCCAATTTAAAACTTATAAGATAATAGGAGTCTAATAATATTAAAACCACAATTACTAATTACAAGCCGACCACAAAACTAAACGATTTGATGAATAGATCACTAAGGCTCAACCTCATAGCGGTGTCAGGAGAACTGAATAGAAAAAAAATTTATTCCATTAGCCATTGATCATCGTCATATATATCTTAAAACTCGTTGGAATAAATTTTTTTGTTTTTATATGGGAAAACACGGTTTCTGGAGAAAAAAACGGTAAAAATAATTATATTTTCTGTTTTATACTTGGTTTTTTAAAAACTAAAATCAATTACTATTGGCGGAATATTTGAAATTCGTTTGAAGTCCAAAAGACTTCTCAAAATTTAGGCTAAAAAAAGGGCAAGTGTTTTTTTTAGTCCTAACACTCTTAGTGGTGACATTTTGAGCTCAATTTTTTGAAATAGATAGATCTGGAATTGGAAAATCTCTTTAAAACACTCATTGCAAAAAATTTGCCCCGTCAGAAGTAATTACTGGTTTTGTCCGTAACTCCACTGAAAATCCTGCTTTTTCAATATACTGCCCTATTTCTTCCAATCACATGAAATAATTTAATGATTCCATTTTGCCTATTATGAAAAGAAAATTTATAGCAAGAAAATGATTCCTGGGTATCAACAATCAACAACAACAGTCAACTTTTGACTGTTGATCCTCAGAAAACATTTTTTTTAAAGATACTTATTTTTTTGACATCCTATGTTTTATTTATTTTATTTACATCAGTCTACTAATATCAACATGGATAGTTTATTACAGGTGGATGCTGTGATTTCCAGGTGAAAACTTACATAAAATGTTGTCAAGCATTTGGAATGCCACCAGCGGGTTACTACCTCGAGCTGATTGACTTCAGAAGTCGCACCGAGGGCAGAGAACTAATATACGTGAAAGTTGGTATCAATTCGCAAAACCTGGAAATTTTAAGGTTTTATTTGAAATAAATCTGCTTCCATTATAAAATATCTGATCGGAAACAACACATATTAAGCGCAACCCAAAGAAAATTCTCACTCTGATAACCGTGCTACGTTTTGAACTCTTAAGGCTATGATTGATGTTTAAGATTACTATCGGTGGATATTGTTTTTTTAAATGTAAGGTATATAAGTATAAAATTAAAATTTACAAAACTTTACGGAAGATAATTTCATTTAAGTTGCCCGGGTCGAGATGTCAAAGCTAACGTTTGCGCTGAACTGCGTTGAATTCAGTTCAATTTTCTGAGCAATACGATGAACTATGTGAAATTTGATTTCGCCACTCATTTAGTTGGAAGAAAAGAGTGACCGCGATACGTTGAATTTCATACAAGAAATGGGTCATGTTTTTTTTACAAAAACTGTATCTCAGAATTTCTGTGTTCAAAAAAGTTTTGGGAAATTTTAAAATATCCATTTGGTGCTAGAAAAAATTTTTGGTCAATTAGTCTTCTCTTACAGGTACTTTGAAAGGTAGCTGTCTCACTTGACGTTTATACGTGCAAGAAAAGAGCTTTCAGCAGTGATTTCTTGTCAGCACTAAAACCGTCCTACCCAAAATTTTCACGACTAATTTTAACGCATTCACAGCTTACTTTTTTTTACATAATTGAATTTGAAATTCAGTCTTTTTTCAAGATTGTTCAAAGGAATGATTTGATGAAAAACATTCTATTGCGCTAAAACGGGAAATACTTGAGAATTCATAGCTTGAAAATTACGTTTAGATTCAGCTAAAATGAGAACTTTTTATCACGGTAGGCTCCCCCAAAAGAAGTAAAATGCATAGACGATATTTAGAAAAACAATGAGAATCCCGCTCATGAAAACATTTGAAACTTCAAACAAAAATGTAAGCAAACGCATAAATCAAATTTGTGTAATAAATTTTTTCTGTTTGCAGAACTATATTGTATTGCGCTTCCTTTCATGTATATTAGGCGGCTCGTTTATTTTTTAAATGTTCCACTTATAGATATACAAATACGGGTCCTAGTTCAGTTGGGAAAAATACCAATTTTACAGATAACAAAAGAAAAGGAAACCTGAGAACAATTGCAAAAATTTGAAGAGAGTTGAATTGCGTATTTTTGTACAAACCAGTTGAAAACTTGAAAGATAATAAGAGCATAATAATAATAAAACCACTATTACTTATTAAAACTAGACCACAAAACCAACCAATTTGATGAATAGATCGCTAAGGCTCAACCTCAAAGCGGTGTCTGTAGAACTGAATAGAAAAAAATTTAATTAAATTAGCCATCGATCGTCGTCATATATTTCTTAAAACTCGTTGGAAGAAAACTTTTTTTTATATGGGAAAGCACAATTTCCGGAGAAAATAATGGTAAAAATAATTATATTTTCTGTTTTACACTTGGCTTTTTTCTAAAACTAAAATCAAAGAATATTGGCGGATTATTTGAAATTCATTTGAAGTCCAATAGACTCATACTGCAATATACTGCCCTTTTTCTTCCGATCACATGAAATTTTTTAATTGATCATTAATAATGAACTTAATTAAAGATTCCATTTTGCCTATTATGAAAACATTTATAGCAAGAAACAGTTTCCAGGGATCAACAATCAACAACAACAGTCAACTTTTGACAGTTGATCCTCAGGAAACGTTTTTTAAAAACAGACTTATATTTTTGACATCCTATTTTTTACTTATATTTTTTACATCAGGCGACTAATATCAACATAGATAGTTTATTACAGGTGGATGCTATGATTTCCATTTGGAAACTTACATAAAATATGGACAAGCATTTGGAATGCCACCAGCGGAATACTACCTCGAACTGATTGACTGCAGAAATTTCACCGAGGGCAGAGAACTAATATACGTGAAAGTTGGTATCAATCCGCAAAACCTAAAAATATTAAGGTTTTTTTTTAACTAAATCTGTTTCCATTATAAAAAATCTGATCAGAAACAACACAAATTGAGCGCAACCCGGTGAAAATTCTCACTCTGATAACCGTGCTACGTTTTGAACTCTTAAGGCTATGATTGATGTTTAAGATTACTATCGGTGGATATTGTTTATTTATTGTAAGATGTATAAGTATAAAATTAAAATTTACAAAATTTAACGGAAGATATTTTCATTCAAGTTTCCCGGGTCGAGATGTCAACGCTAACGATTGCGCTGAACTGCGCTTAATTCAGGTAAATTTTCTGAGCAATACGATGAACTATGTGAAATTTGATTTCGCCACTCATTTAGTTGGAAGAAAAGAGTGACCGCGATACGTTGAATTTCATACAAGAAATGGGCCCATTTTTTACAAAAACTGTATCTCAGACTTTCTGTGTTAGAAAAAGTTTTGAGAAATATAAAAAGATAGATTGATGCTAGAAAAAAAATTGGTCAATTAATCATCTCTTACACGTACTGTGAAAGATAGCTGATGTTTATACGTGCAAGAATTGGGCTTTCAGCAGTGATTTGTTGCCACCACTAAAACCTGCCTTCCCAAAATTTTCACAACTAATTTTACCGCATTCACAACTTACGTTATTTTTACACAATTGAATTTGAACTTCAGTCTTTTTTCAAGTTTGTTCAAAGGATTGATTTGATCAAAAACATTTTATTGCGCTAAAATGGGGAAAAACTTGAGAATTTATAGCTTGAAATTTTGTTTAGGTTTAACTAAAGCGAGAAATTTTTATCGAGGTAGGCTCCCCCAAAAGAAGTAAAATGCATAGACGATATTTGGAAAAAACAATGAAAAGCCCGCTCATGAAAACATTTCAAACTTCAAACAAAAATGTAAGCAAAAGCATCAATCAAGTTTGTGTACTATTTTTTTTCTGTTTGCAGAACTATATTGTATTAAGCTTCCTTTCATGTATGTTAGGCGGCTTGTTTATTTTATAAATGTTCAACTTATAAATATACAAACACGGGTCCTAGTTCAGTTTTGAAAAATAAGAATTTTACAGAAAACAAAAGAAAATGAAACCTGTGAATAATTGAAAAAATTTGAATAGAGTTGAAATGCATACTTTTGTAACAACTCAGTTGAAAACTTAAAAGATAATAAGAGTCTAATAATAACAAAACCGCTATTACTAATTATAAGTAGACCACAAAACCAACCAATTTGATGAATAGATCGCTAAGGCTCAAACTCATAGCGATGTCAGGAGAACTGAATAGAAAAAAATTTATTACATTAGCCATTGATCAGCGTCATATATTTTTAAAACTCGTTGGACGAAAACTTTTTGTTTTTCTAGTGGAAAACAGCATTTCCGGAGAAAATAATGGTAAAAATAATTGTATTTTCTGTTGTATGCTTGGCTTTTGTTAAAACTAAAATCGAAGAATATTGGTGGATTAATTGAAACTCATTTCAAGTCTAATAGATTTCTGAAAATTTATGCTAAAGTAAAGAGCAAGTGTTTTATTTAGTCCTAATACTCTTAGTGGTATCAATTTGAGCTAAATTTTCTGAAATAGTTGAATCTGAGTTTGGAAAATCTCTTTAAAACACTCAATGCAAAAAATTTGCCCCGTCAGAAGTAATTACTGGTTTTGTCCGTAACTCCACTGAAAATCCTGCTTTTTCAATATACTGCCCTATTTCTTCCAATCACATGGAATAATTTAATGATTCTATTTTGCCTATTATGAAAAGAAAATTTATTGCAAGAAAGTGATTCCTGGGTATCAACAATCAACAACAACAGTCAACTTTTGACTGTTGATCCTCAGAAAACATTTTTTATAAAGATACTTATTTTTTTGACATCCTATGTTTTATTTATTTTATTTACATCAGTCTACTAATATCAACATGAATAGTTTATTACAGGTGGATGCTGTGATTTCCAGGTGAAAACTTACATAAAATGTTGTCAAGCATTTGGAATGCCACCAGCGGGTTACTACCTCGAGCTGATTGACTTCAGAAATCGCACCGAGGGCAGAGAACTAATATACGTGAAAGTTGGTATCAATTCGCAAAACCTAGAAATATTAAGGTTTTATTTGAAATAAATCTGTTTCCATTATAAAAAATCTGATCAGAAACAACACAAATTAAACGCAACCTGGTGAAAATTCTCACTCTGATAACCGTGCTACTTTTTGAACTCTTATGGCTATGAGTGATGTTTAAGATTACTATCGGTGAATATTGTTTATTTATTAAAAGGTGTATAAAAAGGAAATTAAAATTTACAAACTTTTTGGAAGAAATTTTCATTCAAGTTTCCCGGTTCAAGATGTCAACGCTAAGGTTTGCGCTGAACTGCGCTGAATTCAGGCAAATTTTCTTAGCAATACGGTGAATTATGTGAATTTTGATTTTGCCGCTCCTTTAGATGGAAGAAAACAGCGACTGCGATACGTTGAATTTCATACAAGAAATGGGCCCATTTTTTACAAAAACTGTATCTCAGACTTTCTGTGTTAGAAAAAGTTTTGAGAAATATAAAAAGATAGATTGATGCTAGAAAAAAATTTGGTCAATTAATCATCTCTTACACGTACTGTGAAAGATAGCTGATGTTTATACGTGCAAGAATTGGGCTTTCAGCAGTGATTTGTTGCCACCACTAAAACCTGCCTTCCCAAAATTTTCACGACTAATTTTACCGCATTCACAGCTTACCATTCTTTTACATAATTGAATTTGAAATTCTGTTCTTTTTCATGTTTCTTCAAAGGAATGATTCGATAAAAAAGATTTTATTGCGCGAAAACGGGATATACTTTAGAATTTATAGCCTGAAAATTACAATTAGGTTCAACTAAAACGAGAACTTTTTATCACGGTAGGCTCCCCCAAAAGAAGTAAAATGCAAAGACGATATTTGGAAAAACAATGAGAAGCCTGCTCATGTAAACATTTCAAACTTCAAACAAAAATGTAAGCAAACGCATAAATCAATTTTGTGTACTAACTTTTTTCTGTTTGCAGAACTATATTGTATTGCGCTTCCTTTCATGTATATTAGGCGGCTTGTTTTTTTTATAAATGTTCCACTTATAAATATACAAATACGGGTCCTAGTTCAGTTGGGAAAAATACCAATTTTACAGATAACAAGAAAATGAAACTTGTGAACAATTGCAAAAATTGAATAGAGTTGAATTGCATACTTTTGTACAACCCACTTGAAAACTTATAAGATAATAGGAGTCTAATAATATTAAAACCACTATTACTAATTACAAGCAGACCACAAAACTAACCGATTTGATGAATAGATAACTAAGGCTCAAGCTCATAGCGGTGTCAGGAGAACTGAATAGAAAAAAAAATATTCCACTAGCCATTGATCATCATCATATATATCTTAAAAATCGTTGGAAGAAATTTTTTGTTTTTATATGGGAAAACACGATTTCCGGAGAAAATAACGGTAAAATAATTATTTTTTTCTTCTTTTGATACTTGACTTTTTTAAAACTAAACTCAAAGAATATTGGCGGAATATTTGAAATTCTTTTGAAGTCCAATAGACCTCTCCAAATTTAGGCTAATGTAAAGGGCAAGTTTTTTTAGTCCTAAAACTCTTAGTGCTGTCATTTTGAGCTCAATTTTTTGAAATAGATGGATCTGAGTTTGGAAATACTCAATGCGAAAATTGATCCCCCGTCAGAAGTATTTACTGGTTTTGTCCGTAACTCCACTAAAATTCCTGCCTTTTCAATATACTGGCCTTTTTCTTCCAATCACATGAAATTATTTAATTGATCATTAATTAATGAACTTGATTAATGATTCCACTTTGTCTATTATGAAAACATTTATAGCAAGAAAATTTTTCCTGGGGATCAACAATCAACAACAACAGTTAACTTTTGACTGTTGATCCTCAGGAAACATTTTTTATCAAGAGACTTATATTTTTGACATCCTATTTTTACTTGTATTTTTTACATCAGGCGACTAATATCAACATGGATAGTTTGTTACAGGTGGATGCTGTGACTTCCAGTTGGAAACTTACATAAAATATGGTCAAGCATTTGGAATGCCACCAGCTGAGTACTACCTGGAGCTGATTGACTTCAGAAATCGCACAGAGGGCAGAGAACTAATATACGTGAAAGTTTGTATCAATTCGCAAAACCTAAAAATATTAAGGATTTATTTGAACTAAATCTGTTTCCATTATAAAAATTCTGATCAGAAACAACACTCTGGTCCCTTCTGGTTCTACTTTTGCTTGTTTCAAAATGATTTCCTTGCAAATTCTTGCAATATATTTTTTTAAATCTTGCAGGGCTCTGCAAGAATCTCTTGGAAGATTTGAATGATCTTGCAAGACAACACTTCCGCATTTACGGATGGAGCCAAGGTTCTGATGGTGGAAAATATTGTTTACTCTGCTTTGTTTATTTATTATAGCTCCATAAAAATAGCTTATGAGATTTTTGATTGACTTTCGTTATTACCTTTGACATCTACATGTCTTAGAATTTTATGTAAATAAAAATAGTTATCAATAATATTTCCCCTTCAATTTTAGTTAAATCAACATTTACGGGTTAAATAACTGTTTACATTCACATTGGGAAGTTTTTTGTTTTTTGCAACAATATCGGCAGAAAGGTTATCTTGTAAGAACTTATTTTCCATGACTTGTAGCAACATGTTTCAAGCGTGTAGCAACATGTTTAAAGCCAAATGGTTAACTTATAGGAAATTGTAAGTCGAATGGTTAGCTTAAAAGAACTCGCAAGATTTTACAAGTTAACTGATTGAAATTGACCCGGATATGTGTTGTGCGTACGTGTTGTATGTATGTGCTAGTATACGCGTCTTTGGTCTTGTTTGTGCGTGCAATTTTTGCACGAGTGTCTACCCCAGGCGAGACCGGATGGTTATCTTGCAAGATTCTGGCAGAAAAATGGTTATCTTGCAAGATCTGCCAGAAAAATGGTTATCTTGCAAGATTTGCAAGAAAAGGGGTCTAATCGTTAAAAAAGTCAAAACAGTGTAAAATTTTTTCTTTAAATAGAGGCACGAGAGACAAGATACACCTCCGATATTTCTCTTCGAGTTGTAAAAACAGATGAACTGTACTTTCCAGTTTTTGATATCTAATGCTTTATGCTTGTTTCCTCTCTAGAATCAAGCAGTTTCGCTAACTCCAGTTACATCGAAGTTCAAATAGGGCTCAAATACCGTAATAAACAATTGACAGTAATGGACTAAGTAGGTTAATACGCCAAAAAGCAACAGAAAAATTGATTTTAGGTTTTGCATAGCAACAAAATAACGTTTTTTGTGCTTAAAAAGGTGAAAAGCATTGTTTTCTTGTTATATAGTAGACGTTTTAATCATTATTAGGTGACCAATAGGAATAAAATTAGCTGTAAGTGTTTAAATGATAGTAAAAAACATGTAGTCTCTGCAAAAAAGTCAACCAGAGTTTTAATGTTGCGATAACATAACGTTATTCAATAATTAAGTACGTCCCTCGCGAAGATCGTAAATGGCCATATTTCTCATCCTTTCATTTCGTTCTAAACTTAGATATATCTAAAGATTATTTTGACATCATATTAACAGAGGGTTTAGTGTTTTTTGTTTTTTGTTCCCAGGGCATGGGACCAAGGACCCCTAGTAATTGCCGGTGTAGTCTCCGAAACTGAGGTAATAAGCCGGAGGGGAAAATTACGGTTGGATATAATATAAACCATAATAGTTGACCGATAACTGTGGAGACTCAAAAGTGAGCAGTGACAAACAGTTATTTCGTCTCAGTTCAAGAGACCAGAATCACCAGTAGATTTAAACACACACGTGTATCTATTATGTGTTTGTGTGTGTTCGGGTTGGTTTGTGCCAGCAAATTTTTTCACAAGTATATAATCTTAATTATTGTTTTGGAAACCCTTTGATAATAGATGTAGTGTATTTTTTAGGACATGGAATCAAAATTCCATAAGAACTGCCAAGTTCTGATAAAAACTTATTACGAAAATTTTATATCTTCTGTGATTTGGGGGGATATCATATGGCAATTTTAATCAACCCCTATCAAAATTTTATTACGTTAATTGTAAACTAATACTTTTCACTGACCAAGCAACAGAAGATCTGAACAGTTAATATCCACCTTGATTCGCAGTTACCCGTGTTGAGGAATTCTGTTTGTTACTTGTAAGAAATTGTCGCGTTTTTTAATTGTTTTCATTAGACAAAAACGATCAAAGTCCTTACGTGGTAATCGTCGTTTTGTTCGTTATTTCGTCGTTAGTTTTATGTTTGAAATTATCGTTTTTTTAATTATCGTTCGAAAAAACGTGATCCCACTGGGATTCGAACCATTGAACTCCCGATACATTACCTGCTGCACTGACCACTGCGCTATCAAGCCATACCATGTCTATGCCAAAACGGTCTAATAGAGGAAAAACTAGTTCAAAGAGCAATTAAACGACGAAAAAACGGTCAAAAAACGATGATTTCATTTGAAAAAAACGGCGTAAGAAACGATTAAAAAAACGACAAAGAAACGAGTATTTTTTATGCTTAAAAGACGACTTAAACGACGAAAAATAATGAGAACGACGAAAAGGACGACAAAGCGACGAAAACGACGAAAACTACGATTTCTTACAAAATATTGTCGTTTTTTGTCGTTGTCCTCAACAGGGGTAGTTGATTTTTTGTAGACCATCGCTTTTTGTCATTAGATTTATTGTTTCCCGAAATAGGGAAATATTTTTTATTTCAGTCATGGTATGATCCTGACATCTGTATGAACGTAATTTCCCAAGTGAGTTTTGGAATTGGCATATTTCGAGATTTTGGCGGGCGAGGACGCGGAAAGCCATATGTTTTGCCTCCATTGGGTCCGACCGGCGAAGAAGTGATAGTGTTCGAAGTGGCAGAACTGCGAAGAAAACTAACTTTCAGTTGGTTTTTGCGGAATATCATTTGTCCTGAAAAACCTGAAGTATGCTCTCCAGAGTTCCAGAATGTATTCGATGTGAACAGCATGCGGTTGGTGAGGGCTCTCAATCTAAGCTGAAGCAGACCCTGCTAGCCTGTTTAAACAATTTAACTAACTGACTGTAAAAATTATGTAATTCAATGGAATATTTTAACCTCATTTCAAGTTAGTTAACAGTTATTTTGTTGCAACTAATTAAAAAAAGACACTTTAAAGAGAGAGTGGACATCGCAGCTCTTGGTAGTCGATTATAGCCCAGGTTTTTCACCATTAAAAAAACTTACCAATCATAAAACGCCATATATGCATTTCATGGATATTTACTAAACAAAAAAGATCACAATTTTTACTTATAAACATTTCAAAAGGGCGCTTGCAGCTTCAAAACTCCGTTTCTAAAGATCCGAGAATTTAATTTTATGATACCTCTTTTATCATAAAATGCAATGAAAATGTTTATTGACCCTACTATATATAAAATTTCCCAAAGAGAAACGGAGAAACGGCATTACCAATTTCATCCATACGTTTTTCTATTTTTCTGGCAAATCAAATCAATCAAACAGTTTTTGTTTCATTCTTTCTGATATCATTGTTCGGAGAGAGCTTAAGAGCGCTGTTTTAACCGTCTGCTTCTTCTCAATTCGCCAATAATTTTTTCAATATCTCCGCCACTGCCGATCACAAGCCCGGAACGAAAAAAAACGACTGAACACATAATAAACCATAGCGTAGCACTTCGGAGATTTTTCAACAGGTTCTTTGTTCTACCACAAAATTGAACACATATGTGAATTTACATACCATTAAACAAACAAGTCATATATTAGACTTTACTGACCATGGAAGGAACCAGTTATGGTACACTATTAATCATCAAGACACCATTTAAAGTATCATATTGTTAATGAAATAAAACTATATATGGTATCTTACTAGCCACAACAGGACTATATATAGTATTTTACTAACCATAAAACGGACCATATATTGTAACTAAGTAACCATAGAACGTACCCTAAATGTTAGCCGAAAAATCAACTTCGCCATAAAAAGAAAAAAATGGAAAGTTACTTATCATAAAACAAACCATAAATGGTAACTTACGAATCGTCGCAAGACCAGATAACAAAAAAAACTTTATGATTTTTATGTGTCATATATGGTCCATCTATGGTAAGTAAGTTACATTATGTAATTCGTTTCTTGATTAGAAAGTCTGGTCAACCGCGGAAGACTGCAAAATTTGGGGATTCACATCCCATAAGATGTATGGTTCATAGTAGCGATCTTTTCTGTTTTTTACGACTCGAAAATGACTTATGAAGTTGTTCTGTTTGAAGATGTAAGCTGAGCATGGCTATCTTGCAGTGTTCCCGGTTCAATACAATTCAAAGGATGTGCTCTGCCTCTATTACTTCTCAAGAAGGAGTAATTGTGGAGCGTCTTCTTTGATAATATTTTTGAAATGTATTCAAAACAGGAAATTAAATTAAAAAAGGTCAAATTGCTGAAAAAAGAGAAGAGAGAGGTTTTCTTTGCACTCCGCTTTTTAAGAGAAAAAACCAAATAAGTAGTTGTCAAAAAATTTCTAGTAGCGTTTATTTTGTGCGTCATTTTTCAAGCACTTTTATAGTTTCAACTCAGTTTTTATTCAAATTTAGTTGTTTGTTTCGGTTATCTAACCATTAATGGTATCTCTGGAGAAATTTCGGACCTCTGAAGCAAATATTACACCTCTGGATTTTATGTTGAGCTAATTTAACCATTTTGCCATGTTGGATGATTTTTAAGCAGTTTTTGTATTCTGTTCTGCAGCTCCAATTAGTTGATTAATTTGTCTTACTTTCCCTGTCTTCCTTTCTTTCTACTGGCTAAAATACTTTCCTTTTGATTTAGTTGATATCTATTTTCAGCTGTTTTCGATGAAGATAATGTAGGAATTTTGGCCATTTTTGCCTGTTTCCGTCGATTTCTTCTTATTTTGTCCTTCTCTCTTATGTGTTTTACTGTTCAATCTTTGATATAAACAATTCTTAAGGTGTTTTTTCTAGAAGGTGCCACTGAAGTCAATGCAATGAACTTTTCAATTGAATAAATTTTAAAAATTATAATTTTTTTTATGTTTCTTTTCGTTCTGAACTTTTTTTGCTGATACTCTTGTTATTTGTTGATATAATTCATTCAAATATAGAGTGGCTGAGCACAACACAGCAACTCAACAAACAAAAAAAGTTTGTTCTCAGATTGACGGTTGTCAATTAGCTCTTCTCCATTTTCTGGATAATTTCATTCGCGAGTTTTCTAAAGAAGACTACTTTTGACTTTGTCCTTCATCTTTTTTCTTTTTTCTCGGTTTTATCAAAATGCATTTCTCAAAATATGTATTTTTGTTCGTTCTTTTCTCAGTTTTTAGTCATACAAAAAGTTCGGTAAGCCAGTTAGTGGGGTCAAATTTCTACTTCAAGTCATCTCTAAAATTCTTCCGGCTGCGTATTTATTAAATCATTTCACACGTTTTTGTGATTTTCGATGTCAAATTGAGGTGATGACTTTTTGATGCGTTAAAACATTCGTGGTCAAATTGACCATTTTAGGTCTAGTTATTCATTTAGTCGAAAAAATTATTTTGAATTATAGGTCGAGACATGTCCTGCTATCTATGTTTTTTCGGACATTTTTTACGTCAATGCGAATTCGAAAGAGAGCGTTTATTTTAATCACTCGAGAGTACTTAAGGCAACAAAGAGTCGAGTAGGTTTTGGAGTGAGTTGGCGTTTCAAGAAATTTTTAGTTTCTCCTGACAAAATTTTATTTACCTGCGGCAATTTGACTAGTATTTTCGCTGTTTCTCCTCCTGAGTTTTATAAATATAAGTTTAAGAAGTCAATGCAAATGTTGCAATAAAAAATAATTGTTTTGTTTTTCGTCTATGGGAAGTTTATGTCTCGTATGACTTAAACACTGTTTGTTTTATTAAAATTACAGTGGTTTGTTGAGCGTTTTGTAGTTCTTTTTGTTGTTCTGTTTCTTAGAAGCATAAACAACTGGTCTCATTGGCTCCTTACGAGGCGTAATAAAAATTGGGTTACAGGTTCAATTGATATCCAAAATATTTTGGCGTCAATTGTTTACCACAAACGCGAGTATTTACAATTTTTTTTCACTTTAAGTTTTCAATTTGTGGTCAGTTCCAATATTCAGTTCCAATTATCAAAATTTCAATTGGCTGCTAATGAAGAGCAAACGAATCCAGCTAAAGACTTGCCTTTTCTCTATAACTTTGAAAACTGTTTTAAAAAAATTCAGTGGATTTTTGAGGTGTGCCTGTTTTCGTCGCTTTTCTTGTGATCCTGTTCTTCATTGCCTTCTGTTGCGGCGTAGTTTTTGCCATTTGCTATGGTTTCTATAGACTTCGGTACCAATAGTTTTTGAAAATTTTATGGTAACTTTTTGAATATTTTTTTTGATTTTCACTTGTTTGCTGTATTGTGTACTCATTCTAAGGATGCGTAGTGTTATTCTTTATTGTTCCGACCCTCTTGAGGGGGGAGGAACTATATACTCAACTGGGTTTTTTTTTTGTTCCGTGAATTTTCGCCGCTCGATATATTCATCGTAGAGAGTTGAGACTGGTATCCTTAGAAAGCTCATCCAGCGTAGAATATGGAATTAAAAAGATTTTTTTAATTTTCGATTTCTACAGAGAGTTATCGAGGTTTAAAGTTCTGAGAAAAGAAGAGTGAATTCACGTTGTTTTTATTCACATTTTCCGGAATTTTTGCCTAAATTTTCGTCAATTTTGCTGAAATTTGTTATAATTTTTAAGAATAGTGTCGTTGATTTATTTTTGAAGACGAACAAGCATTGTTGATTGTTTTGATTTAATTTTTTTGGTCAAAAAATCTGGATAAACATTTCAAAATTTAGACTTTTTCATCAAAAACAGCACGAAATAAGCTAATTTAGTCCACTTTGAGTAAATTTGCCGACAGTACATCCCCAAACAACACTCAAAAAATCTTTGTAGACTCAGAGGGGGGCTATTTCTACTTCAGAGTCCGCTGAGAGTGCACTGTAGTTAAAACCTTGCCGTTTTCTGCCAACTTTACTCGTTGATTATCAAAAATGCAGAATTTATTTTGAGTTTTCAACAAACAAATTATCTATATCTACAACATTCGAAAAATCAGTTATTCCTAAGGGACAATAAGTATTATTAGGGCTTGTTTTTGGCCATTCTAGGACTGTTACAATCCAAAAAAAATCGGGTTTTAATCAGTCGGTCTTTTTTTTTTAAAAAAAAAAGACTTTTTTTAATAATAAAAAACAGAACATATCAAATCAAAGCTCAGGAGTGATAGGTCCAACCGATTTGCTTCTTAAGCAGCTCCAAGCTAAAGCATTAAGTTTTTTAGTTGAAAATTTATGGTCGTTTCTTTTTTTAAAAATAATTGACCTTTCAATAAATAATGGCTTAATTAACTTTTTCTCTACTTTTTTCTTAATTTGTACAACTTCCAGCTTAACGTCAGCAAAAAAACGACCGCTTCTTCTTTCTACTTATTTAACAGTTATTCTCAGTTGCAGTTTTAAGCTTGAAATTATTGTTTTCTGGCTTTGACACCACAAGATTTCAGATTTTTTTTGTTTTGATATTCGCCAGTTTTTCACGTTTTCTAATTTTGTCACATTATCACATTTTTGACGGTTCTCATGTCACCTCATTAGCATTCAGAATAAGGCACAATTGAACATATTAAAATTCTGAAAGATATACATCATCGTTTTAACGGCCTCGACGCCTCTTTCTTGAAGAAATCAATTGAATTTTTTAATTTTGTCTCTAACTGTCATTTATACTTTGTCAATTCGGTCGTATAAAATTTCCTGTATAGTGATAGCTTTCATTGGCTTTTCATAGAAGAGTAGAAGAACCGATATTCTGATATTAGTAGATAGCTGATGGCTTTCATGACGATCAAAACAATCGTTTTCCAAAATTTAAAAAAAAAATTTTTTTCAACTTCGCAATTTTGTTCTTTTTATGTTTCTTTTTGTTACCTAATCTCGTTAGTTAACTACAGGTCAAAAATAACATTATGGGTGTCACAGGAACAAGAGGGATCGGTGTCCCAAAATCTTTTAAAGAATTTGTTATGACCTTACTGGCTTCGACACCGGTTTTTCACAAAAAAAATATAAACTAATGTGATTTTTGTCATATTTGACGTTCTTTTTGTAGATGCAAGAAATATTCTGGATAATTACAGGTCTCGAGGGCCTTTTTTGAATAAACGACCCTTTTTAAATAGCTCTTTTTGTTATTAATGCCTTTCATGACATTAAATGTAATTTTGTTTCGAAAAAAAAATTACATACTTTAGCACTTCGCTTTTTTGTCTGCTTGTTACCTAGTCTTTCTAATGAATAGCCACATACTAAATTATAGCTGTTTGAAGAAGGCGCAATCAAATGTATTTTGAGTGCCAAAAATTGGCTTGACGGTTTTGACAGCGTTTTCTGGCAAGTTTCAATTGAAATTTTGTTTGTTCTTTGTTGTTCTTTTTAGCCGCTTTAAAAAATGAATAAGGACAGGTCCTAATGCCCTTCTATAGAAGTAGTGGAAATCGTAAATTTGTGGCAAAATTAATTGATTCCTAATGGTATTTATTACTTTGAAGTTAACTGTTTCAAAAAAATAAGTTAATTTTTTTACTTTACTGTTTTTGTTCTTCCTTGTATAATTGTTACCAAACCTTTTTATGGACTGGTCGCATATGTTTTCTGGGGATTTATAAGTTATTTTTGTTTAGTTTTGGGTTTATCAAAAGGTATGTTGATTTTGTTATTAAATTTAGTTTTTAAGAGGGACATAAATTTTTTGATGTAATTAATGTTTGTTGTTGTTGTTGTTTGATTTTGCTTTTCGTCTTGACTCGCTTTCTTAATATTGACATATTACAGCAATCTAATTCATCAACTTTTACTCCACTGAGTTATTTGCTTTGTAGGCTATCTTATCGTTGATACAGAATTTTTTGAAAAAGGCTTGGGTTTTTTTGGGAATCGCAAAAAATAATTTTTGGGTTCTTCTATCTGTTCCTCATTTGGTAGACAATTATGCCAAATTTGTGGATGGGCGGGGTCGGAACCTTATGTGCCATCGCACATTACCGAGCCGCCTTGTTTAATGTGTTCTTTTAATTCGTTTTATGTCCTATTAATTAATTTCATGAAACTAGTTTGCGGAGAAGTTATTTTTTTCTTAAATTAGAAAAACAATGTTAATGTGTCTGCTAAATTGTTACTTAATTTAAAAATCTGTCATTGCATAACCGGTATGACAAAAGACGCTGCTAGAAGCGCTCAAACAAATGACAGTGAACACGCGGTAATAGACCAGAGCTAATTGTGACAATCATTTTGCAGCAATATAACTGAATTGAAAAATTTTAAATAGAACTCATTAAGCATACATCTGCTTTAATTTGCAGAAAATTTTTTACTAGAAAATGGACATGATATGACACAAAAATAAGGTATTTTCTTTGTACCATGCATCTTCAACGTATTCCAATATTCCAATTGGATACAATCTACCAGTTGGAAAGCCCCTTTCTTACAAAATAGCGGAAGAGTTGGTTCAGGTATCAAAACTGTTTGTTTCCCTCATTCTTTAAATTTCTTGATTTTTCTAAACCGAGGCCTCCTGATTCTGATAGCACAATTATTCATCAAACAAATTCGAAGGAGGACTTAACATTACAAGGGACTTAACTCCGCAAAGACAATAGAAACATAAGAAATATTAGTTAGAAAAATTTACCAAGTAAATGAAAGAACGCATGAAAACGACTATTGACTTTACAGAACTTGGTGACTCTCACACCAACATATCAAATTAATCCTAAAGCACACATTTTCAAAATGTGCCGACTGTATACTTGTTAACAGAAAAAAAAAGATATTATGTGGATCTAAGTGAACTAAATAGAATTTTTTGCTGAACAAAAATCTTTGGTAACAAAATCAAGTGACTTTAAAAACCACGCGAGGTCTTTTAATGATCTTGAAATCAATTGTGTGGTTTCTATCCAAGACCTTGTGCGGCCTTGGAGAGAATTTCGTAAAAATCCAGGTTCTGGTTTGCACATGTGGTGGTTCTTGTAATTTTTTGCACAGAGAAACTTCATTTTTCCTATCAAATCAAAAAAACTGATTGGTTTTAAACTCCTTCATTAAAAAGAGATAGTGGCTGCAGAAAAACCATCTGGCCTAAAGAAAATGCAAAAGTTAAACGAGACATAGATAGATTTTTAAAATGGGATTGATGTTTCTTCAAAGAAGAAATTTTGTAATTATTTATTTTTTTGTCTTTGTTCTGCTGATTTTTTCAAAACGTATTGGGTAGGGTTGTTCAAATTCCCTGTTTTGTAGGAGCTCTCATAAAAAAAGAAAAAACGAAGACTGAAAAATTGTAAGACGTCTTTTAAAAGTTGGTATTGATTGTCTTGTCTCAATTGGTTTTTTGCCTCTGTGTTGCAAGATACAAGGTTGCCATTACCTAGTTTGCAAAGCACTATAAATCAGCAAAGCTAATCTGAAAAATTTAATTTGCAAATATTTGCACTCTCAATGGTTTTTATATGATGCTACTTCAATTTAGTATTTTTAGCGTGCAAGTTGGACAACATTGTCTGCAGAAGAAACCCAATTAAAATTATAGCTTCAACTTCCACTAATAGGGTTAGCAACATCTTTCATTGAACAATTAGTATTACTAATACTGGGGGGGTACTTTAAAAACCTGATTGCCACAAGCAGCGGTTCTTATTCGCTTAATAAACTCCTGATAAAATCCAGAGAACAATTTTACTGAAGTAGAATATAGTTCTGTTTAATTTCATTGAACACTTAGCTTTTCTATTGACTTCCAAAGTATCAAAATTTAGCCTAATCCGTATCTGGTCTCAACTCTAATGTTAAAAAGTAGAGATGATCGTTTACTCTTTGTTCCTTGGAAACTTATCTACAGGCATGTATAATTCTGTTTTGTTTATATATCGCCTAAAATTCCAATCGCAAAAATCGTGTGATATCTTTCTTCACACATTGGAAATATCTAATCATGCTTTGCTCAAAATTTTTGTAAACATGGCTGGTTATTTGCCTGTTTTCTGATTCTGATATGGATGTGATGCATATCTGTGGTTATATAATTAACAAGATTAATTGTCCTCAGTCGACTTGTGCTATGAGGCTGTACAACACGGAGCCAAAAAATCATTGTAGAAAGAGTATTATCTGGCTCTTAAAGTACTTCTTTAAGATATTACTGATTCAAGAACTGAGAATAAAACAAAAAGATTAGAGTTGTTAATAATGATTCCTGTATATGTCAATGTTAGTACCATCAGGAAAACACTTCAAATTTATTTTAAATTCAAAATTTAAAAGGTTTTTATATCAGTGATATCTTCCGAGTAATTTCTTTGGAGTTTATTTCCTTTGCAGAAACCCAAACAAAAGAAAGTAATTTTGAGATCTGGTTGCAATTTAGGTAATCTCACAAAAATTTCACGCAATCCATTTTTGCCTCTCACCGACTGACAAACGACAATCTTTAGTTGTCACGAAATGTTAACTATACAGTGCTTGAAATTTTTCCACCGCGGGAAGTTTTACATTACGAAAACCAACAAATCAAAACATAGAAATTTATTACAATCAGCATTTCCCAGCCATCATCAAACAATTTTTAAATTTATGCCTTTAAGTGAGGGAGCTAATATAAATTAAAACGGCAGCTTTGGTCCAATACATATTTGAGAACTTCTAGAAATTAAAATGTTCTTTTCACTTAAAATTTATATATATATATATATATATATATATATATATATATATATATATATATATATACTTTAACTGGCCGAATTTGCTTTAAACCATTTACATAAGGAGGAAAAAACTGAAACAATTTTGTCCTTTGATAACTCATGTATACCTTATCTCCTTATCTGACCAACTTGACGTTTTTAAAGGACTTTGGAGTCAGTTTTCACTTTCGAAACAATTACTTAAAAACGTTTTTCTTAATCTGGTGCAATAAGAGGAAAAATATAATGTTGAAATTACCTTTCATGACTCATTTATGACTTATAAGACCAAAATCGTTTTTTAAGACAATTTTTGCTGGTATTTGCTCAGGAAACATCTTTTTTTAAATTTTTAGTGTGTGCTTTGAATATTAACAGTTAAAAACTGATGTACAATTGAACTTTTATGACTCTTATATACTTTTTTTGAAGAAATTTGATATTTTTAATAAAATTTTGGGTTTGATTCCACCTATGAAATATATAGGGAAACTGTTTCGCATGAACTTCCGCATTATATGGAAAAGTTGATGTACAACTGACATTGATGACTTGTGTATTTTTTACGGCAAATTTTGTTTTGCTAAGTTATTCTATATTGAACTTTAACTTTTGAAACAACGTTTGCTTCAGAAGTTTTGCACTTGGACTTGTACATAAAGAAGAAAAAGTGATGTACAATTGACCTTCGATGAATTGTATACAATTTGAATGTTCAAAATTTGATGTTATTTAAACATTGTTGTTTCATTCTCCACTTATGAAACCCTATTTACTAAAAAATTTCCCCTTGGAATTGAATAATAGGAGAGGAAAGTTTTCAATACCTTTGAGGTATAAATACTCCTCAAGTTTCAACTTTCATTCAGTTAGAGTTTGCTGTAATATTGATAAAAATAAAAGGGAAAATGATGTACAGTTGATATTTGATGACTCCCATATACTTCATATGACCAAAATCGACACTCTGTAGTTTTTTTCAAATTCAGAGAAAAAATGATGTACAATTGATCATTCATGACAAATATTTACTTTACATGTCCAATTTTGATTTTTTAAGAAACATTTTTCTATTAGGTTTCAGTAAAGAAACAACATTCAATTTTTTAAAAAAATCCAATTGGACACGTATATTAAGAGAAAAAATCATATTCAATATACAATTTACTTTTTTAACCCATTCAAAACTTTTTCGATCAATTTTTTTTTTTGAAACATATTTGTGTCAGATTTTACTCATGAAGACGATATATACTGAAGCGAATTGTCTCCTTCAACTAAACCAGACAAGCAAAAAAATGTGTGCTTCTTTTTTGATTACTCATATATAAGTTTTATTGCTAAAATTGACACTTTTTCAAGACATTTTGTTTAGTTCTCACGTATTAAACCTTTCATAGGAAAAATTTCTCTTCTTACTGTACATCAGGAGGAAAAGATCACATTCAATTGAACTTTGATGAATCATACCTACTCTCTGTGAACAGAACTGATGCATTCTTAAGATGTTTAAAATTTGTTTGGATCACAGCAAATTTAATTTGACTTAGCTCCTCTCCTTTAGAAATACAGATAAAAAACTGTATGACTGAGGGATGTCAATTTGGATAAACTTGCATGTTTTGATTTGTTCTTTCATTTTAGCAAATTTTAGGAAGATTTATATTGATGATTAGGTTTTGGTCCATGGACCAGTTATAGAATAGATTAAAATTTATAATTTGACTTTTTTAAACGTAGTTTCCGAAGATTTTTTTGCTGCTTTACATTCATTTCTTCTTAGCGATCTATGATATGCTTTGAAAGTACCTCTGCTTTCCTGTGTTTTCTATTTCTAGCTTCTTTACATTATTTTGTTTCTTTCTGAAGATTTCTTGATGAAAAAAAAGGAAACTGGATATTCTGTACGTTTTTTGGATTATCCCAGGGCCTTTTGTATCTCAGCCTTTTACTTCAATTGATGAATTCTTTTTGTACTAAATTACTTCTTCGTGAATATGTTGAAATTTCTTATTTCGCTGATTGAAAAAGCTCTTTAATTGCAATTTTAGTTTTCGACATGACAATTTTTTCGCTTGTCGAAAACGACTGATCTTTTGCTGAACAAAGTAACAATTAAACTCTCAATTTTTTTAGTCTATTGTCTATTATAAGGCTTTTTTGTTCCTTTAATTTTACTTGTCTTTCTTGTGTTCAAACTTGTTGTAGTCCAGTAACAATTGCGTCAAAATTAAGTACGTCTGAATTAATTGACATGTATGTATTGAATAAAAAGAATCTGATTACTGTCTGAATGATACAAGTTCGAGCTAGATTTTGAGTTAACGTCTAATAGTGTTTGTACGTAAAACTTTCATCAAAACAAAGAATGGTTCAAACGCATTTTTCTGGACATCTTACATGTAGCTAAAATGCACTCTTTTTCATCTCTGACGGGAGGGAGAAAATCTTCGCCTGCCTATGAAATAATATTCTGATTTTTGTTGACATTAGAGACCCAGGTTTTTGCTACAGCGCAAATGCATTCTCGGCAAATATAAAACTAGACTAAAGTTATAACCCTCTGTTATTCATCCTCTGTTGGGAATTCGAAAATTATACTCAATTAACTATTCGGGCAACACCAACATACAGAGAATGATTGCTAAGAATTGCCAACAATTTTCATCTGCGCGCGTGATCAATTCTGTTCGGGTAAAATGAGCCAAAAAGTGATATAGGGTGTACATATTTCTTACTACTGTTGCGAAAACCATCCGTTGCCCTTTGAAGGATTTTTACGAATTCATTTTATCCGCGTTAAAAGACATGTATCTGGACAAACTTTATTCCGTCTTGGGAGCACAGCCTGACAACCTTTTTAAAGATAATGAAAACACTGGACGAGAAGTCATGTGAAATCAGCTTTTTTGATCCACTTTTAAAGCAGTTGGATTCAGTTCACTCGCCACTGTTGTGTGGAAAACGGTCAAATTCATAACAGTGATCAGAGTACTAACGATCACTGTTTCAAGACCTTGTCGATTGATTGCTTTTCACTAGCGTTTATTTGTCCTGTAAGTTTGCCCTCATCTCTTTCAAAACCTTATAAAATATTGTTTGTTATTAATCAAGTTAATCAAAAATGAGGAGCTGGTTACAACAATTGATTGCTGATTTACACATTTCTTTAATACTAATCGTACACTTCGGTCAAAAAGGTTAGTGGGAAAGTGGATTTGGAAATCCTTTATCAAAACTTCAGTTAAGTATATTTTTTAAAAAATGTTCAGTACATTTTTATGTTTCTTAAAGATGCTAATCAGTTCCTAATCTTTTTGCCAACCCTGGTTCAGTCATAATGTTAATCTTGCAAGAATCTTGAACGATCTTGCAAGATTATGCCTAATGTTGCAAGATTTTTAGCCACATTTTCTTGCAAAGTTAACATACTCTTACAAGATCTTGTCAGATTATCAACCACACGGACGCCATTTTTTCCTTCTTATAAACCAAGCCCTAAGCATAAAAAAGTGTCCAAAAAAGCCATGGAAGTCATTTCATATCCTAGTTTTGTAACAAATGTCTTAGGTCTAACTGATCTTCCAAGACCAACATCCTGTCTCAACTAGGGAATAAACACAATTTTGAAGCACGTTTCCACTTTTTAACTGTGAAGAACTGCACTTACCTATGTCGAATTATTTTATAGTAGTGGGTAAAAGGTGCTCTCCAAGCGCATTTCAAATTTTTGAGCTATTTTTACATAGTAAAAACACCTCAAAGTTTTCATGCACTTGTTCGAGCACCTTCCACCCACTAATCTTTATATCTACTATTTGCTTATACCCCCATTTTAATCACTACTATATATTAGCTCTATATTCAATAAAAAAAATCAATAAAAACCAAAACTGCATCACAGAAGATTTAGCTTATTTGAATATTATACTTATAAACATGCGCTCTGAATTGATTTCTAGTATGACCATATCTATATCTATGAAGATAAATACATAGTCTACATTTCCTATTTCTAAATCTATGTAATGATTTATGTTTATAAACATTACACATACTACATGCTAGATATTGATCAGGATCAGAATAATGATATCCCAAATGTTCTATATAATCTTTCACCTTAACCATATTTTTACATGCGTAACAAGAATATTCTAATTCTTTACAATTATTACAACATTCTTTCCAAGACTTATTTTTACACTTATTGCATTTCATTTTCATTTTCGAAAAATTGTTTTTTTCTAAAATTTTCCCTAAATAAATACATCAGGTCTCAATCAACTAATACTAGTGTCATAAATTTCTGCGACGTCTGTAATTTATCCTTTGAATCAAAGAAGGGTTTATACAGGCATCAATCATGCGATCTCAAACATAAGCAACTATTGGAGAAAATGTTTGATTCTGAAGAGGAATAAATCTTGGAGAGGGTGTATAAATCGGATGAAGATGATTATATTTTTAAAACTAGGGCTAAAGCTGAAACTAAGACAAAAACTGATATTATTAAAACTGAAACTGAAACGGGCATAGATATAGCTAAAACTGAACCATGCTGGGTTTGTGGCGATAAGTTTAAAAATCAGATTGGTCTACAAACTCACATGAATAAACACATGAGAGAAAGTGTTATCTCAACTGATCCACGAAGTGGTTACACCAATCCAAGCTTTGCTATTCAGGGAATCTGCTTCGCAGATAATTATATTATTAAATCAAGCCTTAGTCAAAGACAGCTTTATATTACTAAGCCGGATAGTTATATAAATGATATTAATGAGCCTATAGATTACATATTAGATGGGTTTAAACCATTTAAATTATATAAATATAAAGTTACGGCCAATTGCTTATATAAGAAGAGAGGAGAAGAAGAGACTACGACAACTCTTATAAACTTTAGAACTGATGAATATATAACTAAAAATCATCGACTGGATCTAAAGCATTGGCTGGATAATATTAGAGAAACATACGAGGGTTATGGCTATGATTATGAGTTTCTTGGAATAACTGACATTCAGCTAAATATCGAAAGATCTAAACCATCATTAGGATCATATATCGAACTACCACCAACTCTAAGAACTAGAACAAAAGCTATTTTAAATATTAAAAGTAATAAATTTAATTGCTTAAGATTATGCATTACAGCCGCATTATATCATATTCTTGTTAGGACACTGCTTCAATCTATTTGTTAAGTTAAAAATGAATACAAATAAACTCAATCCTCTACATTATATTAGTTTACCAGGCTACAGCTTCGATTGTTTCCTAAAACTAAGCAACGTTGAATTAGGCACAATACAAGATGAGCAAATACTAAAAGACTTCATTAGTGCATTGAGAGGTGGTATATGTGTTGTTATGGGTGATAGATATATTAGAAGTTAGAGTCAGAGTCAGAGTCAGAGTCATAGATCCATCAGGGAACCTGCTTCGCAGATGGCAGAGCATGACCGGAGGTCTATATGGTACATCGATGCTAATAAGTTATACGGTTATGCACTAATGCAAAAGCTACCATATAAAGATTTTGAGTACTCCAACGCAACTCTAGACAAAGTATTAAATAACTCAGATGATAGTGATTACGGCTACTGGTTTATCTGTGATTCAGATTATACTAATGAATATAAAGAGAGAACTAGCAACTTCCAACTACTACCCCATGGAAGAGAAGTAGAGAATAATGAACTGGGATACAAACAAAGACCCCAACTTCATCGAAAAGCAAGAAACTAATATTAGATCAGAATAATAAATATGAATATCCAATACACTATCGGATGTTAAAGTTTGTTGTTAAGATGGATATAAAGGTTACTAAAGTCCATAGAATAATTAATTTTAAACAAGATTATATAATTAGAGACTATATTGAACTTAATACTAAAATATAAATATACTTAATGCTAAAATTGAGCCTGAGAAAGATATATTTAAGTTAATGAATAACTCATTGTTCGGTAAAAGTTGTGAGAATCCATTAAAAAATCTAGAAGCCAAGATCCTACATAATGATTAAGAAATACCTAAAGCTGTTAATAGACCAACATGTAAAGAGATGTAATTAGATATTAAAACTATACTCTAACAGAATTCTATAAAAAGCAAATATAATATGATAAACCCATATATCTATGTTCTACTGTATTGGAGTTAAGTAAACTCCATATGTATAAATTTTATTATGATAAACTTAAACCATCGCTAGAAGACATCAACATTCACTATATGGACACGGACAGTTTTATTTTAAGTTATAGTAGAGGTAATGTTGACAACGAGCACATGGACTTGTTCAATCTAGATCCGCGAAGCGGTTTCCCCGATATTCCTATAAGAACAAATAATAAAGTCCCTGGCAAGTTTAAACACGAGCTAGGGAGTATGATGATAGAAGAATTTATTGTATTAAAACCCAAAAAAAACAGTATAAAGAACTATGGCGCAAAAGAGAAAGGAATAAATAAAGAAAGTAATGGAAATCACGAGGAATATTATAATGTTCTAATAGATAATAAGGAAAGGACAGTAGAAGAAAGTAGGATTCAAAGAGTAGGAAGTTGTATGACCACAATTAAGATGAGTAAAAGAAGTTTAAGTAGTTTTGATGATAGAAGATTTTATGTAAATAATATAAAAAGTTATTTCTAGATGAGAACATGTATTTATTCAGAAGAGATTTATTAAATAAAATCAGCAAACAGACTTCGTCTGCGCCGAACCGACGGACTATGGTAAACGCAGCGCTGATAAACAATATTAAAGAATTAACAATTAAGGAAGATAGAAAGTTTATTGAAGCCGCTATTAGATTATATAATGAACTGTAATAATTATTTTTATATAATGAATTGGCTAGATAAACTCATAGAATTAAATAAACTATAAAAACTAAACAGAAGAAATAGATTAGAAGATGAATTAAAACAACAAAAACAATATGGTGAAATAGAAGAGTTATTTGCTCCTCTAACTAAAACTTAAAATACCAATAGTGAAATACCACAAGCCCACCAAACACAAACACGCTTCTCGGATTCGTGAAACTGCTGCGCAGATCGGTGAAACCGGTTTACGGATAGAAGACAACACAAATGCAATGAAAGCTTAGAGTTCCCTCCCGTTAAACAAAGCGGGTTCTCTGTCAGAGGACCTATCAAATTATCAGGTCTAGAGGGCAAGTTGTTTAAACTAAGTAACGAGATGCTTGATATTCTAGCAGATACGAGAAAACAAACAAAAATATTCAATTACGATTAGTCACATTCGCTGCAAATGAAAATGAGTTTACAATTAATAATGTGCCGACTCATATAACACCGAATGGTATAAAACTAAGAAATAACAACTATGATTGGTAAAGGTCACTAAAGGTTTCCTTATGATCACTAAAGGTTTCCTTATGTTTATCACTAATAAAAATGTGACAGAAGGAGACATAAAAAGTGATGAAAACACAATAAAACATTTTCTAAGGGATATTGGTTATAAACAAAGAGGAGATACAAAAAGTAATAGATCGAAAGTTATAACAAGATTATTAATTAGTATGGCATCACCGAGAAGAGATTCCTTTAGTAGTGAATCCACTGTTTATGATACTAATGATGAAGAAGAAGAAGTTAAAGCTAGTGGTCTTACTAAGACTGACCCTAACAACTTAGTAGAGAGATTGGAATTATTAATACTAGAAGCAAAAGCTGGTCATGATGGATTATATGATGAAAGGCTAGATATATCTAAGCAACTATTATCTATGGATATTAGTAATCAAGAGCAACTAGATAATTTTGTTTTTAACTATGGTAAATAAATAATGATGGAAAAAGAACAACAACTATAAGCCAAAGAAGTATTCAAGCCTCAAATAACAAAGTTTAGAAGAGAAAGAATAATACCATTATATAAAGATGAAACATGGTCAGCTGATTTGATAGACAAATCATCTCTAAGTAAATACAATAATAATTATAAGTTTATATTAACAGTTATAGATATATTCACAAAATATGCATGGGCTTTTCCATTAAAGAATAAATCTGGTTTATCTATGACTAAAGGTTTTGAGACAATCCTATCAGAAGGTCCAAAGGGTGGCTCTGAACATAGAAAACCAGAAAAGTTATGGGTAGACAGAGGTAGTGGGTTTTACAATAAAACATTTAAATCTTTACTTAAAAAATATGAAACAAAACTATATTCTACTTATAGTGATTTATAGGCTGTGTTTATAGAGAGATTCAATAGAACAATATTACATATAATTAAAAAACCAATGTTCATCAATGGTGATGGTAATTGTGTAAATATACTAAATGATGCAGTCATAACATACAACAATAACATTCTTTCAACAATTAATATGGCACCTGTTGATGCCTCTAATAATCCCGATAAGGTTAAATACTCATTTATTTATAGGAATATTAAACTTAAACCTAAAGTTGAAGATTATGTTAGAAAAGCAGATAAACGTAATATCTTCTCTAAGGGATACACTTCTAATTGGAATAGCGAGTTGTTTAAAATAAATGAGATTTTAAAAACACAACCACCAACTTATAAGATAGAAGATATGAATGGAGAGATAATAGAAGGTGAGTACTATGAACAGGAATTATTAAAATCCGAGTATTACTTTGAATCTAATAATAAAGTTTTAGAATCGTTAAATATAGACCTCCGGTCATAAGCCAGCCAGCTGGATAGACCTACGGCCAGCTACTTGGTAGATTCAAATCTTTCTGTAAATAAATACAAAGATGGCAAGAAATAGAATCAATCAGGCTAAACTTCAATCAACATCAACATCAACATCAATGAACAACTTAACACTAAGTAAGGCTCATGGTTTATTCCTAGAAGATAATGATAATATTGACATGAAAGATACTTATAAAATTACACATGTACATCCTCCGTTAGATGAAAAAGATGTTGTTAATAAAGATTATTGTGATAATAACTTATTATCTTCTAATAATAAAATAGATATTTTAAGTAAAAACATAACTGAACTAAGAAAAGGTAAATTTGAAGAAGTTACGATTGGCCGACTAAATGCAAACGTTATTGGTTTGCCATCATCTACAATCAATGGAGATACAGTATGGATTGATGGTGATATAGTTGAACTAGTTTCTCTTAACTCGTCGAATATATCCACATTAGCCAATAAGTAAACTGAAGTTGAAACTGATATTGTTCATTTTGCAACAAAGTTTCCGCTGATACCATTTTTAAATATAATGAATTAAAACTGGAGTTTGATAACAATAAATTTAATCAGTCAATTACTAATATTCAATTGGGTGATGCATGTGTTGATAGATGGACGGTTTAAAAGAAAACCATATTTTAATGATGAAGATATAATAAAAATTCATTAAAATATACAATAGCTATATTATTAGAAAGTAAGTTAGTAGGCAACAAAGAACAAGAAAGACTAGAGATGCATTATGATTTTAAAAAAGAAGATATAATGAAAGATATTGAGAGTTATTTTACTACTGAAAATGAGTCAACCAACAGCACCGAGTGAGAGATTTTTATATCCAGAATTGTCATCAGTAGCAGAACGGCTGATCCGCGAAGCGGCTGAGAAACAGATCAGCAATGCTGCAACTGCCAATGAACAGTTGATAAATGAGAAGATTCAAGCTAATAATAAATTTAACAAAAATATTAACATTATAAAAGATATGAGAAATTTTTTTGAAACTGAAACTAATAACTATAATAAGAAGTTAAGTAGATATAAAAATTATATTAACGTAGCTGAGATAACAGAAATACTATTATCATCAATAGCAACAACGGCAACAACGACATCAGTTGCATTAACAGGTATAGGATTACCTTATTCTATACCAACAGCTTTTGCTACAGCAACGGTTTGTGGCTCATTATCAAAAACATTTAATATTAAAATAAGAAATAAAATTATCAAGTACTCACAAATGTATACTTTAAGTAAACAGTTTACGACAAGTTTAATAAACTATATACTAAATCAATGAAAGGTAATAAAATAGATAATGATGAATATAATGAATTAGTTCAGATATATGAGGATTATAAGAAGAATCGGCGAAGCCGCAACTCCGTTGATAAAAAAAATATGTTAAGTGTTTTTTCAAATTAAAGCTTTTAGTTCTTAGTAATAACAATGTTTTTATTAATAATAATATTAGTATTAATATTTATCAAGCAACTGGCTTCGCAGACAGATAGATATAGAGTTTTAACTGAAGACAGATAGATATAGAGTTTTAACTATAGTCTTAGTCTTAGCCATAACTAAATTATCTTTTCTCTGTACCTAAGTATAACCCTCTTCCTTTTTGTACTACCTTTATACCTTCACCAGTAGTTGCAAATTTATTTAAATCAGGTGTGGCTGATAAAGCAGCTCTTACAAGATTTTTAGCAACTTTCTTTCCGAAGTTAACTGTAGCTCTACCAACACTTTTAAAGAAATCTTTCAATCCCTCTGCCTCTATTGCTGCATCACTGCCAGTCATTGATTTATTACTTCTACATTTAGTGCAGGATCCTCTTAACATTTTAGTACCTCTTGAAGTAATAGCTCCACTTATATTATTAGTACCACTATAATATCTGCCACCAACACAATAAGAGTTAGTATTGAACTTATTTAAAAGACTCATTTCTATATATTAAAAAAATGGACGTTAAAAAGTATAATCCCTTTGTTGTTATTAAGCCTAAACCTAAGCCCAAGGTAAGGCCCAAGGCTAAGTTTAAGCTTGAAGCTGGAGGCTTATCTCTAGAGAATAAAAAGAAACTAGATATTTTTTATGCTGGGGGTTTAGTTAAGACAAGTAAAAAATAGTTATAATTATAATTATCAGGAACTGCTTGGCTTGCCACGGACAAATTGCGTCCGCAGATGATTATAGCTAGAGAGTTATCTAAAAAAATGACTAGGGCCATAGTTATAATTATAATTATGATACTATATCAACCATCTTATTTCCGTCACTATTAACACTAATAACCTTTCTAGTTAATACTAATGCATGACATATAACACTGTCAACTGCAGCACTAAATTTAAAATTAATATGTATTGGTTTTGGACCTATATGGTCACTTTCATATCTAGTATCGAATACATATATTCTATAACTACTTATGAATGTTCTATGATTTATAAATGGTTTTGTATTATGTGGTAGCCCATTATAATCTTTATTAAAGTTAACGATCTCCTTAAAAACCTCATTATAATTGTTGGTACCATAATTGATATTCATTCTATTTTCAGGATAAAACTGGCTACCAATCTTTCAATAACATTCAGTAACATTCATTATATCAAATGTACTTGCATCATGAGTTTGTTCATTAACATTATTATTTTCAAAACCAACTATTATAAATTGCGGTCTTTCCATCCCATTTTCCATACCAAGATCAAACAAGAAGTTAGTAGCATTGGGTACATTCTTATAAAATGTCTTTCTTTCATGATAACTAAAGTCTACATTATTCTTTTTAATTAAACCCTTTTGAACAATAATTCTATTGTCATTACTAGGATCAATACTGGGCACACACCGTGATATATCTCTAATATCTATATTACCATCATTGCCAACTTCATCAGCACCAGCATTAACTCCAAAAGAGCTCTATCACTATTATTTCTTTTTAATATTAGTTTAAATCCTAAACCATATATAACTTTTTATAAATCATTTACGAAAGCAAATAGATCACTCATCTTACTCATCATATACATATGACCTCGTTCAGCAGCAATATGGTCACCTTTAAGTTGACTATCTCTTTTACCTTGATTTCTAACAAAACCACTCTCATATTCATCATCAGTACTAGTTAATAACTTATACATCAATAGATTAGGATAACAATGATCTATATATTCAATAATCCTACCACCACTAGTTTCTAGCTTAACTGAAATAAATAATGCAATCATACTATAATTAACTAATCTGATATTAGCATTTTTAGCAAATACACCACCGGCATCATTTAATACAACAAACTCTATCTCTAGATACGTATAACGCAAATATAAATGATTCCCTTCTCTATTGAGAATGATATTAATATTAGTTTTAACCGTATTCATTTTTGCTAGATTATTAGGTTTATGTTTTATAATCATTCTTTTGTGTTTATCATTATTATAACCATAAGTTGTATCGAATTTAAAATCCATTTTTATAATCCAATAATTTAACTTTAACTATAACTATCAGAGAACCTGCTCGGGGAACCAAGGGCGGAGCCCCTTCGTAGATGTTTCAGCATAAATATAATCTAATATTCGGATATAAAAAAAGACAGACAACATATATCTATATGAACTACAAAAGATACATGAAACTCTAATTAAAACTAAAGCAGAGCATACACTTAACTTTAGAATGATAAAGCCAACAGAAAAGTTTAACTTTAAAGAACCTATACTTAATACAACAAAATTAGGTTTCATTAGATTATCAGTTTAAAATTCGGTGTTTAATGTGAATAGAGGGAATAATCAGTTCTTATATAGTGATAACAAAGCAATTACACCAGGTGCATGCGAATTAACTGAAATAGCGGAATTAATAAAAAAAGAAACAAATGGTATTGATATAATAGAACCTGATAAGAATACAATGAAAAGTTTAATGGAAATAAAACAAGGTGCAATTAACTTTGACATAGAAAATTCAATAGCCCCATTACTAGGATTTAGAAAAATAGGTTATAAAAAAGGTAAATATACATCTCAGAAAATTGTTGATATTATGGATTTTAGTACTATTAACAATCAGTATAATTTGATCTCTGGCGTTAAAGATAATGGGAATAACACAGACATACTATATACTTTTACATTAACAGAACCACCGGGTTACTTGATAAATATTATACCAACTAATATCTTGTATCAAAACGTAACTAAAGATAGAATAGAATATATAGAGTTTCAAATTAAAGATTAGTATGGAAAACCTATAGACTTTAATGGTGATGTATTAAGTTTTACTTTACATATAGTGTAACTAGCAGACCGAAGGTCTTTTTGTGTTATGAACTTCGTTGATCTGGTGTAACAGCTGGGCAAAGCCTTGTTTTATTATAATCATAATATATTTGAAATAGTATTTTTTCCTTAAAAAATGTTTAGTGTTAAAAGTGATGAATGTAAAAATAAGTCCTGGGATCAAAGTTGTAATTGGTGTCAGGGTAAACCATATCAATGTTTTGTATGTGATAGAGATATAACATATAGAGATAAACATGATCATTCACTAGTACATTTTAATAATCCCGATCAATATCTAACATATAGAAAGTGTAAAGTATATAAACATACCTCTCAGTATATATTTAAACAATTCTATTGTAGGTTATGTACATATCGCCATAAATATAATAAAGAAAGATTTTTAAAAAAATGTACAATCCCTTACACCATATTCAGAGATTAGTATAGTTATAAAGTATAATTAAACATAAATAACTACAAAACTCTCCGATCCCAATTAATTCCTAGTTTGTCATTAATATTTTTATTTTTAGTTATATCAAGGACGATGTATTTATAAGGCTTTTCCATACCTTATTACATATATTAGCAAAATCATTATAACTAAGTTCATCATTATTAAAGAAGTTTTGATATATAGATATGAGGAATTTACCTCTTTGTTGAAATAAAATAAATAGAATAAAATTCTCTCTAACACTCTTCTATCTATTGTGAATAGATTTTGATTAAGATATATCATATTGCAATTATTATGTCTGCCTCTTTAAAAGTATTCATTAAAAACTGGTTCTTTGGCTCTAACATCATCGAATATCATTAGTTTCTTTAAATCTTTGGTTAGTTTATCGGGAGATGGTAAATCTTTTATATCTTTAACAAACTCGACAGACTTGCAACTCATATTTTTATATTGAGCGCCAGTAGGTCCAATAAAGTATAACTTTTCAAAATATATACTAGCCAGAATTAGTTATTTTAATAAGAATGTCTTACCACATTCACTGGGACCATATATTATACATCTAAAGTTCTCTGGGATTGTAGCTTCTGTAATTATATTATCATCATTTAGCCATGGTTGTAGATCTCCATTTATGTTTACAGAGATATTGTTAGTGGGATTGGTAACCACTCTGTGGATCAATAAAAGGACCTTCGGTCTTGGTTCCACATTGCTTGGGTTACCCTTTTGATGTTTTTCATCTATTACATATATAAAATTATCATCATTATCATTATCTGCGAAGCAGGTTCCCTGATTAGCTAAGCTACTTCGTAGATTATCATTATCATTATTAGCAAAGCTACTTCGTAGATCATTAACATTAACATTATCATTATCTGCGGAGCAAGTTGGAATGCCACGGACTCCGTCCGTTCCCTGATTAGCAAAGCTACTTCGTAGATCATTAACATTATCTTCAACATTAACATGGCAACCTAAACAAAAACATATATATATTCCTGGATATTTACATTGATTAACTAGAACATTCAAAGCATTGTTAAATCTAAATCCTCTATAAATAAGACAGATCATATATAAACAATAAACCCCACAAAAAGATTCATCATATTGTTGTATTCTTTCATTAGAGCCTAGATCAACATAGTCTTCTAAAAATAATGGTGGGGTCTCAACACCAAAACTATTAAAGTAATACACAGGGTCACCTTCTCTTCTTATAACTGAAACCCAATGTGAACCATCAGTTGGATGTAGATTTACAATAATGTTGAAGTTGAGTTCCCTGATTGTTTTAGGATTCTCATCTCTCATTACATTTTCAATTGGTGTTACACTTATATCTTTACCTATATCTTTTATTCTGATATCACTCATAGCATTATTATCATTATTAAATTTATTGTTGAATTCCTCAAAAGTTAGGATAAGCATTTTTATATATAAATTTTATATATAAAAATGGATAAAGGAGGTATATTTTTTACTTTTATTATCATAATTGTAATTTGTTTTATATTTTATAATTCAATACCGAGTAAATGTACAAAACTAGAAGAAAGCTTTGGTGGACTTATGAATAGGCGTCTAATTAGATTTGAATATGAAAAGTCATCATTACATAAAATTGTTTATGGTGGAACTAGCACAGGGAAACATATTTTATTAGACAATATTTAAAATTATACTTAGATCGGCCAAGCGGTTACGTTGATCAAAACCAAGACAAAGACCAAGACCAAGATCAAGACCAACAGCAAGCTAAAAGTATAATCATTGTATGTAAAGATGAAAGAGATTGGATAGATCCTGAGACTGGCGAGTTTTATATTGGATTTAATAAATGTGATATAAATATGATCACATCAAAAAGTAAGTCTAAATTCAAAGATAGCGTAATTGTTCTTGATGATATGGGCGATAAGTTAAATAAGGATATAGCTTATTATTTCACAGAAGGAAGACATTATAATATTCAAATGATTGTAATGTGTCATAAACCAGCCCAAATAATTAATACATCAAGAATGAGTTGTGATACTATTTATTTAACAACTTATAATGGAGCTGATCTATTTAAAAATTTTATTGAAATATATAAATGTGAACATAACTTCAATAAAAATGAGTTAAATAGTAAAAAGTAAAAGAAAATATAAATTTTTTGAAGATTATAGATAATTTAAAATAAAAAAATATAGAAAAAAAATAAAAAATTTTAAATAAAATTTAGATAAATTTAAAAATTAATTAAAAAAGAGGGAAATCACTCTTTAAGCGTGATAAATAGTGATTTTGTACTGGGGCATCACTCCGATAGGGGCGATTTTGCTCTTAATGAGTGATTCGCTCTTAAAAGAGGGATTTCGCTCTTGTTTTGAAATTTGCTTTATTTTTTAATAAATTATTAAATTTTGCTATTACTTTGGGTTTTAGCTTAATTATGACTTGGCCAAGTAGTAAATAAAAACAAGGAGCTTAATATTATACATATATATATATATATATATATATATATATATATATATATATATTAGCAAAATTTAAAGTTTATAAAAGAGTTAAGCTGGTTTTTTATTCAAGTTATCCACGAAGTGGTTACACCAATTTTCGCAAGTTGGTTTTACGTGCTTGTTACACGGTCCCACTAGTTTTATACTAGTATCTGGGGACGTCCACTTGAGTCAGTGGGGATAGAACCCAAACTATCCGTCTGATAACAGATAATTACCAGCTTAACTCGACACTAGTGGCTTGCACTAAGTGAGACAAGAAATGATAGATTTTGAGTGAATATAAAGGTAATATGTAGTAGTGGATAAAACAAGCTAATATATAGTAGTGAATAAAATGGGGTAT